>NW_024704974.1:16548-92418 GCF_018977255.1 Callorhinchus milii
GCCCATTGACAGACCATCGCATTATGCAGGGCCAGGGGAATCTTGTCCGTATACCTCGTCATACAATTCCATCCGGGGTGCCACCAGTAGAGTCGGAACGACGAACAGACAAACTTCATAAGCCCGATCCGAGCTGCCCACTTTAGAAACTTCCCTTCATTGGGATACGAAGTAGCTTATGGGGCGTAAATAACAATCCGCCAACTCTTTAAGTTTTTTTACATCTAAGTTGTAACTTCTTTGCGTTGCGTAGCGTAATGATCGCCAACAGAACGACAAACGCTAATCCCGACCTTATGCCGGGCGACGATGATGAAGCGGTCGTCAATCGCGCTACAGGAAAGGTACGAACACATTAGTGAATGAGATGTCCGAGCGAACATAATGAAAACTTAAGTACTACCCAAAATCATAAGGTGCGTGTGACGACCTCTAAAGCACGTCGTTCGTTTTACAGATGCTAGCAGGTCGTGGGGAGAACCGATAGTCATTTCTGGAGGGCTGTGGCGATATGTCATTTGGCATTAGCTGCGCTACCACCATCAAAGATATGTGCGTGGACCACGGGGAAGGCGACCCTAGATGGCTGGGCGTTGGCCGTAGACTACCACCTAGGAGTCAACCAGCGAGACCTGAAAATGACAGTGACGTCGCAGATGTACTATAATGCACCATCCGAGCAGCGCGAATTCGGGTGGCGCTCAAATGTATCCTGTCCGAACCGTAGTCCTCTTCCATGCTGTCCAGTTAGCCTTCGTTCACGGAGCCGTTAAGGAAAACCATGGTAGGTCAAGTAGAGGATTACACGAACTGTGTCGAGAGCGAACAATAGAATTGATAAGGATTGAAAAATACCTCTATTGTTTAAGATTCACCCCAGCCCGCCGTGTTGGTAAGCCTCATGAGTTCATCTGACCCAATCACTGCCCTATCCAGCGCAGTTACTTCCGTCGATCGGTACGGCAACACACGGCCTCGTTGTGCTCGGTAGGCTGACGATTATCAGGCCGCTCCCTAGTTCCGCGGTATGCTAACTTGTTGAGTTTCTGCAAAAACTCTTCCGTGCCGTATCAACCCTCCGGATAGTTTGGTGGCGGCGCATCCATGCGGATTTTAGTGGGCGGAGATCTTCGTTATAGGCACTCAGATACGACACATTACCCTTCACACCACTTAAGCTTGGAAATACCAACCAAATCATATTTGTCCTTGCCCCTAGCGGCGTGAGGCGCTGTTCTTCTCACCTAAGTAGGGCATGTGATTTTCTTTGAAGATAGCGGTGTTAAGCAGCTGTGTCGAGACCCCGCTCCGTAATCACCTCCGAACTAGAGACCCAGGGGGGGACTGACTTTAAAGACAGTTACCCATCCAGTGGGCCCGCTCCGCGTCGACTACCCGGAGAGGCCAGCGATGGGAACCTCTTCCGGTGTTGAAAAAAACAATATTGCTTCCTGAGCATAACATCAGTGTAAGGCTTATCGCGAGTTTGAACGGGGAATCCGTTGTTTTCCACGAGTTCAAGAGCATGCAGTCATTTGTGGAGCGTTTCTGCTATGATACAGTCAAGTACAACAGGCTGATCCTATTGGTTGTCTGTGCCCTACCCCGAGGCCAGTGGGACTACGTTACATGAGACCCCATACTGGTCACTAGGTGTAAGATTCTATATTTCATTGGGACCTAACGAGGTTCTTCTTGCGGCGCTTCAAGACGCTAAAGAGCTTAATTCCGCGCTTTCATTACCTCTCTGCCCGTGGAAGTATACGTCAGAAGGGGCGAAATTTACCGATGGGACCAAAGGAAGACATAGTGTTCGGGGTCAATCAATATTTGGGTTTCGACAGGTGCGCTAATGGAATTTGCACTGGGGTTCGTTAATCCGTTGTCCGGCTAAAGACTGCACGTATGGTCCGATTATTAGATCGGACATATTCCTTCACTCACAATTTAGGCCCGCGCTATGGAGTAGGACAGTCCACCAAATTCGATCTATCCGGGTTCACGGCGTCCTATGTCGTTTATCGACCTATTGAACAACGCGGAAATCGCGGTTGGTTATCTATTACCCTTATCAGGCGTACTTAGAGAACGACACTATCAACATGCAGTACGCGGCTTGATATCAGTTCCGGTTGATTAAAACTAGTTACTCCAAAAAAGCGTACTTTTAGTTGTTGTGTCGATGAGCGGGCAATAAAGGCACACTGATCGGGACGAGGGGTAGGATCAGCAGACATGCAGACTATGCGCGTGATCTCAAGCTGTTTTATCCTTCGCACTCTGGAACAGGAAATGCATGGCTCTAATCGCAGCTGAGGTGAGAATCCCGTCTCCGCTTCTCCAACTCTGAATGTGGGCCAAGCCCGTAAGAGACCTGCAACGAGTCAAGATAGTCTTGAAGTTGAGAAAACTTATTCTCAAGACTCGTATGGGGCATAGCGACGGCTTGCTCCTGCATACCAGCCTCATCTCTGCCTTCCCGGACATGATTTCCGCCTCTTTTTACGGAGAATCAGGAGTGGACCTCTGAGTTGTAAAGGAAGAAACTTTTCGAGCATCCATCTTTTATGTCTGTTGTTACGACCGGTTGGATGTTCATTGATAGCCAGTTCGACTGGCGCCTAGGTCGCCGCGTAGATGTATCTGGGCTTGGATTCATTTGAAATCAGAGGCCACTTCGTTGATGTGTGGCGACAACCAATGTAAGCGGATAAGTGCATACCGTACCCTGTCCTACTGGGATGATCGTCTTAAGGCATCCGTCGTCACGTGTACGAGAAAGACCGTCCTAGGTAGTCTCAAGAACAGCTCGTAGGACGATGTGCAGGACCGCACGATTCCATCAGGCAAGCGGCCACCGTATATCTTGGGTCAGTTCTGGTCGGCTCTCTAATACTGTATCCTGATTGTTGGTACGCGAAGTCGGTACTCTTCTCCTGCTACCGGGATGTCCCACATCCAACTGTTTTCACTAACAGGCATGCGGGAGCCAAATTGTAAGATGGCTCCATACCCAAGAGCACGGCTACAGACGTAGTGTATGAGCGTGTTTAGAATTGCGGATGGGTTATGATGGTTGATAATTCCACCCCCCGGAGGAATGGCCGAGCAGATTCCCAAAATGTCTAATAGGCGTCGACTCTGAGAAGAAGTTATGGTATGGTATTATGACGCTCTCGTTTTGCGACTTACGAGACTGTCCGTGTTCACACTCCCGTCATTCTCCGGATAAAACCTTGCCGGCTCGGCTAAATAAATCTAGTTACATCCGAACGCCATTGTCGCTTGGGAGGTTATTGAACAACTTAGGCCGTTCTGCTTAACCCGGTACACCTTAGGGATAGGAGCCGCAAGGGTCACGATCATTCAAAAGACCCCTATACTTAGTTGTCACAGCTGATTAACTCTCCTTAAGTACGTACCCAAGACCAGGGCCACTTGTTAGTATTAGGTCGTCGATCACATTGAGATACTTTGCTAGATTGAACTATATGCGTCAAGTGTCAAGCGTCTTGAACCCAAACCGCTGGTGTATGTAACAGTTAATGGTTATGGGATTTGCAATGTGTTTGAAACATAAGTCGGTCCCTTGTCGATCCACAAGATATGTGACACGCTAAGGATCAGTTGTTAAGTCCAAATCAGGGGTGGCCAGACGTAAGAGATGGGTGTGATTCGGTGGAAGGCCGACAACGTTTTCCATTATCAAGAGCAGCATGGGAGAATCACGTGGTGACATACGTAATGATCGATAACATGCCATCTCTGTCTTTGCAGAACCACATCCGGTTCACACAAAACGAAATTTATATCATAGTGCCTCCAGCGCACTTGCCTGGGTTTTTCAACTATGGGGCCGACATGTCCGTTACGTAGAGCAGGTCCAAAACTGGACTGGATATTGGGGAAACGGTCGTTCCCGAATTACTGCGGACTACGCGCGATATACTCGCGAGCCCTGTACAGCTAATCTGTCTCGTCCATTGCCCTCGTGCGGCTTGAGCGGCTATCGACGCTTGTACTGGACTTATTATCCATGTAGTAGGGCCTCCAAACCAGCTGGCAAGCAACGATGTTGTCGTTAAAGAAAGTTCGCAAGTCCCTACTCGAGGCCGGTGACATAAGCCCTTATCGGGAACTTAATGCTATCCGAATACGAAAATCATACCATAACCGATTGTCCGCGGATGATTCTTCAGGAGGGTAACTCACCCAGCCGGAACACGATTGAAGCTGTCTGCAATGATTTACCTGCCTCTGACTTAGGTTCGAATCGACCACGATGATCGTGAGAACGAGGGTCTTTACGATACCACGTCGTGCAAGGCATCCTGGAATCTGTCATGCGCCGGGGTCGTTCGCTCGTGCCTGCCGAATGAGACGACATTTATCTTTAACAGTGCATTCCAAGCCCATGGCAATCGCCGGGTCTGTTCTAAAATTTGGGCAACCAGCAGACTTGGTTACTTCCGTTAGCATTCTAATATCACTTCTGGTCATGAATTCTGAATGTACCGCTCGTGGCCTCATAAAGACTGAGCGTTCGCTGGGCTAGAAAGTGAGGTAGGCATCAATATATTGATTTCATCAAGGTGTAGCTAGAAGTCAGTGCGCATCACGACGTTGGGATCGTCCACTGAACTTCGACAACTAATAAACTAGCACCATAGTATAACTGCACCTTGGCCTCACCCTCTACGTGCGCCGCCCGTACGCTCGATTTCTTCCTTCAAAGTTCGTAAACAAAATAAACATCTAGCTACAGATACTTAGAGGGCCCTTGACATCCAGCGCCGGTTCCATTAGACCGCTACCACGGAGCCACAAAAAACTCGCTGGTAGAAAAGTTTATGTACCGGGACTTAGAATTACAGAAGTCCTATAGACCCTATCAAGTTATAGAGGAGCAGGAACGGTCTTCCATGCGATAACTTAGTATAGGGCGCATCATTAGACATCCGAACCAGCGTAAATTTGAGACAGGGAGTGGGTAGTGTTAAGTGACGCCAGACATACGCAACTACTATACCGGCTTAATGGCAATCGTCAACGCCGGGCCGCCAGGGATGCTCCTGTGATAGTTCGAATATGAAACAGGGACTGTCCTGGGAGGAGCTGGGAAAGTAGGAGAGACGAGGTTCTAAAAGGTGTAGAGAGGATTGAATTAGTCATTCCATCATGGTGTAATTGATCAAGAGTACCTAGGGGTTGTGCGCGCAACTTCAAGAGTCGGAGGTATTGCGGTGCGGTTCCTAATCCGAGTCAGCCAAGACGCACACGACTTAGCGGTAGCGCCCTTCGAGCGATGCAGTCTCAAGTGGTCCCCCCGGCGTGGTTATAACAAATTACTAAGCCCACGCGTGAAGAAGTCTCAGCGATTGCCGGATGTTTATTCGGATATTATGCACAGCCCCCGAAAGGGCGCTCTTGCTCTTACTTCGTGTGGATCACGAGAACACATTAACAGTACCTAGAATAAGAACTACAGGCTTTCATAGGCGATCGCAAAGGAATGCGCGTCAAGAGAAATCCCCAGAAATACTCCACGATACCCCAAGATTCTTGGGTAGATAGGCGTCTCGCCCGCATAGTCTCGGGTTATTGGGCGAATGGTACTAGCGCGGCTAGGTTCTGAGGGCAGTTAGTCTCTATCCAACAGTGAGAGGCCATTATGTGACTGGACCCCAGGTCGACTTCAGAGAACCGTCTATCAAAGTAAGCTGGAGCTACCTGGAACCTTCAATACAGTCGTACCCTAGATTCAGGCTCGCTGGAATTGCAACCTCAGGACAAATTCCATACCGATCGTATAGGTAACGCCTCGATCGTCGAACGTAGTTTTCATTCTGTGTTTATCGAGTGGAACGACGCCTAGGTTCCGCTATCTTAGATGCGAAGATCCCTAAGCGTGTCCGACCCGGTGGGGGTATATGGCTGCGGACATTAAAGGCAGCGGTCTTCTCACGTCCATACCTCTGCGAGTTAGAGAGCCACCACTCATATGGTGGAACATCGCTTTCGCGATTCCGCCACACTTTTCGTCCCAAATTTACTATCAGCTGAAGCTACGTCTGGCTAGCTACAAATACCACGTCGCTTCTAAGAGGATAAATAAAGCAACAGATAATATCCTAGGGCGACGTTATGTTCGACACAATCGAATTTACTCTGCCGAACACTAACTCGAGCGGATCTAGATATTCGGGCCCTCCACAATTCCCCGGGCACGAAACACCGCAGAGCTGGTATGAGCTGTCTACTATGGAACTTGCGACAGGATGCGGCGGCGACTATTCACTGCCTCCTCCGCTCTCCTGTACTCTCCATCGGTTACTTTGCTTGCCACAGTCCTAACATCAAGTCTGTGCTGGACGACTTCTGCTAATCTATAAGCACTGTTTTGTGGAGCCATCAGGGGTAATTATGACCAATCGACACTCAAAGCTAGGTGAAGCGTCGCTAAACAAGTATGTACAAGCACCGGGATGCGGGATATCGCTGGTCTGATAAAAGAATACCCCGTAGCACGCCGCACGTCCGAAATTCGAGCTGCCTACTCGACGTCCCCAGCGGGTGGAGACTGGCTTACATTCGACGACGAGTACAGGTAGATTGAGATTCGGTTTCTAGCAGCGTCAAAGGCTACCAGGTTCCGGTGGAAGGTAGGGGCATGGGGATCCGCAGGGCATGCGCTGATCGCTTATCGCATGATTAGTCTTTGGACCAGAACAGAGACTAAGGATACCCCCTGTTAACTGAGCACTGGATAATGGTACGGTGGAGCGACTCTAAGAATATTCACGGCTTGTAATAGCAGCCGATACGCTTAAAACCTCAGTTAGCCTAATGGAAAGCGGACTTCCAAACAGACTGGCGTTTTCTTTAAGTCTCGCGACAGGACGATGGGACGCCAATTAACCAGACGCCAAGAGAATTTATGGAAAGTGACCAAAAAAAGAGTATGGCGCTATCCGTCATTCTAGACAGTTCGAATTCCTGACAGTGATTCCCACTACGAGTTGCGGGTCGTGCTCTCGGTGAGGTAGGCGCAAGGGAAGTCTCCAGTCCGAACACTTCCGACGTTTCGCCAGTAGTGGGGTATTGTAAACAATGGGACACCGTGTATGTAGGGCGGCGACCCATACGGAAGGCACTTGGATGTACGTAGTAATGGCTCCAGTAGGGCTTCTCCTGATCGTCGCTGCCGTCCCGAGGTAGATAGATGTGTTACGTTGGTACAGTGCAGGGTTGGATTATTGCTTTCAAATAACGTATGGTCATAATCAGCCAAATTCGGTATTGGTCAACAAACCAAATTATCGAGCCTCCGTCAATTGTATGAACATTGAAGTCACGTCTTACCTGTTCCTGTGAAGGAGCGGGATTCCTAGGCGACCTTGCTCGGCCTACAAGTCGAGTGGCTACTAGTGGAGGGAGGGACTGGTTGTCAACCGTCAGAGCTGCCCGAGATTGGTTCCGACGTGACCTTGTGGCTCCCTAGATAACGCCGGGCGTGATGTCTACGGAGCCAAAAAAGCATGGCCACGTTCGTTACCAGGTCCGCATTATTGCGGGTAACATACGGAGTACTAGTAAAGCGCGTTGTGCTCAGGGCTAACTGTGAGGTGCATATGGCTGTTTCTGTACCCGGAGCGTCGTACATCTCGAAGCACTTATTTTGTGTCAAAGGCCGATCGATGTATGCGCGGCCGTAGAAATTTTAACCTGTTGCGGGGTGGCCTAACAACCACGGGGAAAAGTTCAATTGTTACCCCGAAACCGGTCAAAAAGGCCAGGACGACGGCGCGGATTAAATGGAGGCTAGGGCCGGGTAACATCAGGTCATCATGTGAGAAGTTATTTCGTGTCTGGCTACGGATTGATTAGTTTACTATGATGGCGCATATACAGTCAACGGAGATCACTCAGCGAACCGGAGTTTAAAGGACCCTTCGATCCCTAGTGTAAAAGTAGACCTTAAGCTGGCGGCAGAGATGACTCTCCTATTTTTTAAGAGCCTCCATTATGCAGGTTTGTTTCTGACAGCAATTACATGCTTCAATTACTAACATGAATGCACGTTTCCTCTTCTCATTGTTAACGGCACGGACAGAATAGCCACGACAATTACACAAGCACGCTTAAATTCAAATAGATCATCAGGTCTGTCCCGCCTCAATACGGAGGGACCCCGCAGTACCGACCCATCTGGTGACGGCACTGTGTCACTTTGTTAATCACTCTTAGTTGTCTCAAGTAAAGAAACTATGAAGTTTACATCGTCCGTTTTTAATGCTAATCTCTTCCGACATTTTAGCATAAGATGGGAGCAATTGTATCCCGAGTAGTTCGCCGGGCGAATTCAGGATGGCAGGTGGATAGAGACCATTCCGACGGGAGCGCGACCCTTTTAGGTCATCACGGCATGTTAACGGATCGATTAAGGTTGCACCTGTCGATAACAACGCATTATATCTGGGTCGAGCCAGTGTTAATAAAAAAACCCAGTTGTAGGTATCTAACTGTTTCTGTAAAGATCCTCGGGTTCGAATAAGTGAGTACACTAAGTGCCCCCGTTTATAATTGCGCGGTGGTGTTTCGAAGCTAGTCAGCACCGACTGGTGAGGCGTTTGTTCTCCATGACGGTATCAAATTTATACTAGTGCCTATGCGAGCCCTTCTCTCTTTATAGCCTATGCGTCTCGTAGCCCGGTGCCATGAAGTCTAACATCCTGGAATACCATAGTCGTGATTGATAAAAAAAACATCTGCGCCTAACGACGAGCACAACCTTCAATAATAAATATTGGTTTACTTCTCTGTCGCGTAAACAACAAGATCACAAGGGCACAAGGAACGGTAGCATCTCTATGGCACAGGTATACGTGGCCTAACATAAGGACCACCCGACGAGTAGATATAGAAGATTTTATGATAATCGATAGTTGTATGAACGGATGTAACAAGGTGCTTGCACTTATATATATTTGGCAGGCACTTAACATTGAACTTAGACCTATATAGTGGGGACAGCCACGTGAGAGCGATCCAGCAGCAGAGAAAACGTGCACCGTAAAGCTAGTGGAGGGGTGCGAAGGTCCACGACGCAGGATGCGCTATTAACGATCCAGGTCACAGTAAGTCTCCGTCATTTCACGTACCCAGCAATTATGGCATCACGTTAGGCACCTGAGAGCTAGATCAAACTAGTGACGAGTTGTTATCTCTGCGGCAGTTGGCATCCTTCTCGCCACTAGAAATACCCTGGGGAACATCAGAGAGAGGCGTTGTGTATGAATAGACTGTGAACGGTAAGAATTCAGTATAGGAGGGGCATTATGTCACGACTTAGAGGACATCTCGCTCGCGAGACCGTAGGGTTCGGCTTAAAGTAGAAGAGGTCCTGGAACCCTGGAAAGGACTGAGATTGATTCATTCGGATTTGCCACGTTTTGTATCCTTTGGAGTCTGCTTAGTCGATCCTATACAAGCCTTTAACGCTACAACTCTAGAGAGTTATTTTCGACAGCACTGGCATCATGACTATGTCCACCCCTACAGATTCAACCCGAGAACAAATCTACCCCACACGGCCTGGGTACTTTTAGGACATTTGGTGCCACTGAGGATACCAGAGTATAATACTCAATATCTCTTATCGGTGTTCCTCTGTCGCGACCCCGAGTCAACCGGAAGACACACGAACCATATGCAAATGACCAACTATCACACAGATGTGCGTCATCGTGACGTTAAAGGTACAAGTCACAAAGTCTTTCGAGTCATATTACGCATTTTGGGTCGGGAGAGACGGGTACAGGAATTCGTTATGACACTTGGAATATGAACTTGTAACACGCGTACTGAATAAGTGCGGGTCAAGAGTGAGAAGCCAGCATCCTGATGGGTTACAATGCGTTCGTCCGAACCATCTCAGTCCGTAGGTTCAAGGCTGGGAGTTAGGTTGCTCATGTAAGACGGTTAGGGCACCTCTGACTTTACTATCCTGTACGTAGGAAAGTGATTTGAAGGCTACTGTGGATAGTAGCCACGACTGTTCGGGGACCGCTATATCACTGCTGCATGGTTTACCGACCTACTCTGTTTGATGTATGTGCCCCACAGGTGGCTCTACTTTGTTTAACTATAGGTAAGCAGAGTATGTGAACTACAAAGTGGCTTAGTAAGCACTAGGTCGGTTGGCTCACGTAGAATTGCCCCAGAATACACCATCAAACGATCAACAACACCACAAGGCGGGCAACAAGGGGATCTCGGCAACATTGAAGACCCCTTAGACATCACGGCAAATCGCACGGACCAAAGCTGACCTGGGTCACGGTCTGCGGTTTCGCTGGAGGCCCTAGCGTTGGGGCAGGCGCTCCATTTTTCGACTATAAGTTAAGCTAGACCAAGCGTTTGAGGTCGAGAGTAGCGAAGTCGATTGAGACAGTTTAAAACTCTCCAAAGGACCCGATGTTTTGTCAAGTAAGTTTCGAGCTTAAATTAGGGTTTAGAGATTCTGCGAAAGGCCCGATATTTCGCAGGATTCTCTTTAGATAAACTCCATTGACCTTATTATGCCTCGAGTGGACCGCTGAGTTAATATCTTAAAGCTGATAATGTACTCGATGTGAATACACGTCATAGTGTCGTTCATTTTCGGGAGTATAACGACGCTTTCGGAAGGACATAAGCCTCCCGACGAACCTCCGACCCGCCAAAGGCGATGCGGCAGTGATGCGCACATACATAGGGGGGTTTTTATGTACAGCCGTGGTTAGTCCCCTTTAGAAATACATCAAAAAACCGAGCACGCGACGCAAACCATACCTATGAGTCCCACACGGGCATCAGGAATTAGTGATGGTGAGGGAGGGTGCTCCTTCAACTGTCACGGATCCCGCTCATTCGCGAATCTGGCGTATGCGGAGCGGCATATTACAGATATACGGGTGAGTTTCGTAGCCCCGGCCGTATGCGAATCGCGCCGGTGGCATTTATTCTGAAGCCTGCTCTTGTCACTGAGTTAGAAATGAAAGCCAGCTCACGGTCAATGTCTTCAAGTGGTGTAACCCAGGAATTGAATTATCACTTCGGTCTTCCGCAACTCTGCGCGGCCCCTATCCCTGAAATCCTACAGCTGACTTCAACCGAATCAGTGAGCGTACAGTTGACATGACAATTTCAAATTCTGACGGTGAAAATGTACCCCCGCATCGGGACGGGATGGGACTCATTTGCATACCCCCAGCTTTGCTTTATGTCAAAAGAAAGTCTCATTAACAATCATCGCCCAATTGACACTATTAACTTTGAGTTGTCTGTTCTACGGGTGTATACGCCTTCCTGAACAGGCCACTTAGGGCAGTCTTAATTGCAGTTGAGCTTTGCATTGTGGTCATAAATGTGCCGGGCGTCGTCAAAGTGAGAAAAATCGTACGGTAGGTATACACAGCCGCTTGGTCTAGGGATTTGTAAACAAATATGCAAGACTCATCACATGGTGGGAAACTGCGATCGATGGCCGTTCTACAGAGATTTTGATTAAAGGAGCACAAATCGTAGGGAAGGATAAATCAATATAATCTTGTCCCGCTAGTTAATGGGGAATGTGACGGCTCGCTCGGTTAACAGGATTCTGATGGTATATTATCCTAAACCTATCATTACTTCTGCCAGAAGAGAATGACCTGCCCAGTCCGCTGCTCGTCCGCCGACAATCAGTCTACACGTTAACTCTTATTGCTTTAGGAAGATAGAAACTTACGGTTGACTACTATTGGTTGCTTCTGTTCACGTACAACTGGCCTTAACAGCGTACGTGTAATACTCTGCAGGTAATAAAAAGAAATCCAGAATTCGTGCTGTGTGTAAGAAGGTTCCAGGATCGGAACGACCTGAAGCAACGTCAAGATTTTTATAAATCGGCTTATAGAACGAAATTATCTGTGTGAGCGGACATTTATGCTCATGTGACACTGAATACACGTGTTTATGTGGGGACCCCTCGGGAATATAGCACTGGGCTGGTGCACAAAGTTTGCTTAGAAATTGTCCTTCAGTTGCCGCCCGAAAACTTTACTGCCCCAGGCAAACATTCTAAGGTCTTGTTAGCACGGCTGACTGTTAAGGCTGGCTCACCGCGGCACATAATGTACCCGTTCGTTGCTAATGGCATCCAACCGGTCTCCCCACGCAGGGACCGGAACGTCATTCGGTCAGATTTGAGGGATGCAGCGCCGACCATCTAACTGTCGTAATACTATAGTGTTAGATTTGGATCAGTTCAGGATATCCTTGTAAGCGAAGGTAATCCGAAATAGGGTCAAGCCTAGAATTAGTCGTACGGGCTTATTTGCCACCATGCTGAACGGGTGGAGGGTTGCACCGTCTTGGAGGACAGATGGAGTTCCAGATCTAAGTAACACCTAAATCGGGCGCCATATACGTATTCATGGGCGTGCTTCAGTGGTGCTCATGACCATGCCTTGAACAAAGACTGACGAGAACACGTCCACTCCGCTGGGTATGCGTGCATTGAATTTGACTCCACATGTTAAAGTCGATCGACTCGAGCTAAGTACCCCAGGGCCACACTGAAAGATGACTCCCCTAACATGCAAAAATATATAATATCCAGAGTATTACATGTGATTTTTTGATCACTCGTAAATTGGTGGACCATCGATGGATTGGTCCTGAGTTCTAGATTCGGGCTGCGACAACCCCGGTTTGGGGACCCCCGACGTCGTTTAACCCCATTTTATCTCATCCTATTTCTTCTAATGCCGTTCCGAGTCATGGCCACCCATAAATACTATGAAAGCCACTTTTTGGGCGTAGCGCCTCAATCTGGACCTTGGAAGTGTACATCAATTCGGGCTCAAAGTGCCGAAACTACGTCTGCTAAAACGACACCTTCCAGTGTAAAGAAGTAGCATACGCCATGACGAGGATACATCATGATGATACGCTTAATGAGGATGTTTAAAGCCTAAGCACCGGTCACCATAACACGTCCCAACGAAATGTACGGGGCAGTTCAAGCGAGTACGCTAATCGAAAGCGTACCCAGTACGATGGGCTGACTTGGCCGGACGTGTGACATCTACAAGAAACTTTTGGCACAACGACAGACAAATGGCTATCGCATGCATTGCTTCTTGTGCGGCTCTCAAGGGAAGCTCTCGCCGAGATTCTGACAGTTGGACAGACTGCTTGGTCAAATATGGAGACCACCCAGTCGATGGAGGATTCGTTTAAAGAAAATAATAGACGGGAGTCCGAAAAAAACGAATCTCCACTAGTCGGGAATGGGGCAGGGATTCCAAGATTTGCAAAACGAGGCCTGATTCGAAACGTCACTACAACGTGGAGCAGTGTAGTACAAACCATCCTCTGTTACTGTTAGGATAATATTTTGTCCTCCCCCATTCCCTGTCCATCTAGATTTTACAATTAGATTTAGCTATTCCGCTCAATTGAGAGAGGTTCTCTACCGAAAACGAACATGTCCAGCCAGACCGGCGTTACTAGAACTTTCGTCATGGTGCCCTAGACGCAATTATGTCCGCCTATCCTCGTGCTAATCTGACCTATACTTCAGATCGAAGGATTGCAATTTCCGATTTAACGAGACCAGCAGAGATGGACTGGATTTTGTACACTGATCCCCTCGAATAAATCCGGGAGCCTCCCAACTTACACGATTAGAAGGAATCGTTGCGAACTCCAATGCAAGAGATGAATTTTCCTGCGATCCTAATAGGGCAGTATCATAATATAGATTTTCCTTATTTACCCCGTCACTCGACACTGACCGTTCTCCATCGTCATCACGTTTCTCATTGCGTAGCAGGGCATACAGATAGCAGCCATGTTCATAAGCTGGCGAGGAGCGAGAGTTGCTTACAGTAGGGGTACGTATGGGCGACGCAGGGTCGAGCTCCAAAGCCTTCCCGTTGTACCATGTCTCTACGAACCGTCCCCACACAACTGGTCGTAGGCTAATAGCCGCACCCGGCCGCAGTGCCGACGTACTTAATGATTTCCCTTACAATAATCACTCAGTCCCTTGGGACGAATAACTTCTAACTGGCCATATAAGTCTACCCTGGCTACATCGTGTATGTAAGCTGACTAAATTGATGCACGTTAACAGTTGCTTATCACAGTAGCTAACTGCTACTTCAGTCGGAACCACAACGCCAGATACATGAATACTATGAAGTGTTTGAGGATATAGGCGGAGACCAGCTCTTGCGTGCCTTACGATCGATTCGTTTCAGTCAGGTGCGCACGTCGGACTTCAACCTCATTCTAAATCGTCGCGTCGCGGTTGCAGCTTTAGAAATAATGACCAGCGGTCTGGCGGGTGATAACAGCGTTCGCCCTTCTTCAAACTACACCTGTGGAGGGACGAGGATAGGCGTGCTGAGTGGGCAGGTGAGGATTCAATAGCCCTTGCTACTAACCCCCGTTTGAAGCGCCCGCAAATAGAAACCACCGTGTTTCCGTTTCGATGCGGTACGACGCACACAGAAGTGCCACAGCCCGAACGTGTACCGGAAGATTGCACTCATAAGACATTGAGGACTGTACACGACACATGCAGTTGTGGCTGTGCGCAGCAGCTGTCCTCGGTATTGGTATCGGTCCTTTACAGGTACGCTGGCCCCAGCGCCAGAGCGATTATGGCTATGAGCAAGCGTCGTGTAAACCAAAAGAGCCGAGGGTCTGTCGGCATGAAACAACCGCGGGCGCAAAATTCGACGACTCGCCGTTGCAAGGCCGACCTTTTCCATGGGTATTTAAGGAAGGATGTAATATTCCTATGGTGTCCAATTCCATACTTATCTGTTCGCCATAACGTATGTCGGTTCGACGTGTTCTTGGGAGGGTCACTCTACAGTGCAAATTAAGGATCTAACACGGGTATTTCATCAATCAACCATACGTCTCTGCCAATACTATCGTATCTCTGCCCTGTAGTAGGGTTTTAGATGCAATATGCTCAGGCGGCAGGAAGACCATTTGATTGAAATTCTGACGGTGTTACTGATATTGTGGAGATCGAACAAGATCACCACTGTTAGTAAACAATACCAATAGTATTATCGACATTTTTTAAGATTAGCTGTTCATGCGAGATAGCGTTAGATTTATGTTCCGTCGGTGACAAACGAAGACGTTACGCTATTGCAATGGGTGTCAGGGAGTACAGATTTCTATGGTCTTGTTCATTGATAAACACGGTGAGGCTCGGCGATAAATAAAATATAAAAGGTATAGTCTCATATCATTCCGTTCGTCTTCAATATCAGGATTTAAGATTCCTGCCAATGACTTAGAAAGATGACCCTACTATATGGTAGATTTGCGGCACCACGAATGTAGGATATCGTACCACCACGGGAACAACAACTATCGCGCCTTTGACTGCACATAATTCTAGATACATTGTCCGTCTCCGAACTATTAGTGTCCGGTTTCTAAATTCCACCGGAATTAGCCGCTGGCAGTTAGTTGGCCTCTTAGGGAGCTGAGCTTGTTTCGGCCCATCGGCTAACTTTCGTATTCAGAAGATGCTTCTACCGCAGGCCGAGGGTCCCATGTCGCCTGTGCGCCTGCTCCATTGACCTAACAGTGCCTAAGCCCTGGATGGGAAGGAACCAAGCCAGAGATAGACACGTCTCAGTAGGGGCACAAGGGCTCTTGAATCGTTGTGAGGGATAAGTCAAGCCTGGGTAGGGCACCAACCCGCCGACCTGCCGGTTAAGTCTAGATAACGGAAGCACATGCTAACTATGCCTGCAGGCTTCAGGCTTTTAGAGTGCCGCATGTAGCTTTAACAACCGGCCAGAGTATTTACTCAGGTGTTCTGCTAACAGGTTAATAACAGTGAAGGCTCATTCATTGCGCGTCGCGATACAATGATTAAGCCGATGCATAGTGAAGCGAGTGTGCCCATTACATCTATCATTAATTTAAACTTATTGAATCCTGGTCCGCTATTGCCATCTAGCTGTCCACTAGGTTAGAGGTGTTTTACTCAAACCACAGCTCCCGATGGCGATGGTATCTGACCACGCATCACTCTTACTAGTGCCCCATGCTTGACAGGGCTGAAATGGTGAGTAATACTACAATGCAAACTTTCCATTCAACTAGGAGTAAGGCCACTCTATCTAAGGCCACATTGGACATCTATAGGCATCTTGCACTAAATCCCAGTGGTATGCGCATTTATGCCTATTAATTGGCTCGTGCCAGCAGTACCTCAGCCTATAGCCCTACCCGCGAACCAAAACGCGCGTCTTTCGTTGCGTAACGTTACCGCTGCATGGATGCGCTAACTGTGTTCCGGGTACCTTAAACATGCGGGGGTTCTGAGACCAGGTTGTATTCCACTCGTAATGATTTTGTTGTTTAGGGCTCTAACGAAAGTTTACGTATAGGTGCGCATTAGCAAAGTACGCCGGAAACAATTTACTATACTGGGGGTCTCGTGCCGTCAAAGAGAATGCGCCAAGCAGTGTCTCTCAGCTGCGGCAGACTTTACCGTGCCGGCTGCATTCCGTCGATCATATAAGCGCCGAGTCAACGAGGACTGCGCACTTGAGCTAAGTTGGATGCTGTTTTTAAACGGGGCGGCTGCGTCTCCACAGACTCTAAATATGTTGAATAGATTAGGTGAACAACCCGCCGCACATTATGTGCGATACATAGGCAGCGCCTCCTATTCCGGGGAAAAGACGGGCGGGCTTGGCTGCGAGAGCACACAGTACCTACGGCTGGTGAGTGATAGCCTTTAAAATTCAGGGCGGTTGCATTGTGTAGTGTAGTAACTTTGGGTAGCATGCTTGTTCCACCTCCGAGGGCAATTGAGAACTTGGATGCAGCGACTAAAAGCCAGATACGTAGGTCGCTGAGTCGCCAATTAGCAGCGAAGATAGCGTGATCGATTTGAATCGCATGCGCGAGTACTAGATACTTTGGCGCCTACCTGGCAAACAGAAGTTTCGGAGTAATACGGCCCCCGTGATGATCGCAGTAAAAAACACGTGCGCGACACACGGGTCCACAGGTTTCTCGCAGCTCGAATAGGGTCCTACAGCAGTGCCCCTCTTTACGATTTCATCTTATAACTACTTAATTTCCCTGTTGGCTTAGGATCGAGGTAGTCGGTCCGGCTTTTATTACACTCAATAGACGGAAGGTTTGATCTGTGCACACTAGCATTGCGCCTCTACCTGTTGATTAGCGTCACCGTCCGAGTACGCTTTTGGACCCATATTTGATGGCTCGAGGCTTATACAGTAACGTCTATAGTCAAAAAACCGAAGCAGCACGACGCTATACTGCCGCTAGTACCAAGCACTCACACCCTTACTCTTTTCGAGAATACGCGTTGTAGCCCCAGATGGGCGTGTCGCAGCAGACTCCAGACAGTTGAACGAGTGTCTACGGGACCAGCCATTTCCCGGAGGTGGGTGGCTGCAGCTCTTTAGACTTGGTTACTAGCTGTGTATAAGTACGCCTAATTGCCTCCTCACCGATGATCTGTAATGGTAGCTAGTGACGATTTACTATCTCGACATGTAGTCCGATACGGAATCAAGGTTCATTGGTATGGCCGGGGAGACAAGATCGCTGGCTCGGGTCTCGATAATGTGATTAAGTTTGGATGGGGGAATGGCGCATTTGTCCGACCACAAGTGTTAACTATGGGGCATGTCAGTTGGTCTGATGTTAGGGACACAAGGCTATACTCGCTTCCTCACCCGGAATACCGGCAAGTTTGAGTATCAGTCGCACGTAATCGTACAAAATGCTCCCGCAAGATCGTCATTAAAGCCCGGTACGGGGGAAATAGCTGATACTATCCCAAGGGGTGATCATCAGCGCGTGACACTGAGTGAACACTTAGCTTGGTCCCCGAACGATTAATGAGGCCTCGGGGCATGCGACCCTTCGCCAACGTAAACGGCCTCGACGACTTCATCGCATAATTTGATATTGTCCCGTACAGCGGATTGTAAACATTCATATGATCTTGCTAGATGTTCAGTCATAAGCTGCGTCCCTCTTCCAGAACCCCCTACTGTATGCAATTTAGCAGCCCGACTCACGTCACAGGAGAAGCGGACATCTGTTCGTTTCTTGCGATCCCACCGAGCTTACTGGTGTGTGGTACAGGTATGTATCGGGAGTGGTTAAGTCGGCCAAGGACAAGACCACGGGTTCTGTCGTTCAATGACGGGACATTGGACTTGTCTTGAAACGGCCGGCTGAGGACGGAATGGTTGCCTATGCTTGGCGATGCGGCCTTTTATGTAAGACCCTAATTCAGTCCTTAAAATCCTCCAAGCCATGACGCTTGATCTGGTTACTAGGAACAATGAGTAGGAAGCACCACGCTTGCACACGTGGGCCTCGAGGTTACAGCGATGGCCTAAGCAGGGATTTAAAGACCGGACGTTTTTAGAGAGAGGCGTCGCGTGCGCCTGGGTTACAACCTCGGTGGACTATATGTCAAGCGAAACAGGGGATTCATGATCCAACATATGCGATATAAAGTGCTCAGAGTAATGGTTACGGAGGCAGAAAAAACCGGGGGTTAGAGATCCGCGGGGCAGCCCAAGTGACAGTATCCGGCAGGTCTCCCTTATAATCACGACGTGGGATTCCAAACAGACGCGACAATTCAGTGTCCCCGGGCAGTACGGATGCATCCTTGGCCATCAGCGCAACCCGTTTTCATTGTCGGTGATGAATGCGGGTGGCACTAATGTAATGTCTCGCTGTCGTGGAGAAATTGTAGATCACATTAGAAGGGTCAAGGCCGAGGTAACAAACGGGAACGTTTCGATGCAGAAGGGGGTTGTAATGTAAGTTTTCTAAGGCATGGAATTATGCCTCATTAAAGTAAACGGAAGCACCCGTGGACGGTTGCACGTCATTCAGTCGGTACATCTCGAATGTCCACCGTGCCCACATATGGCAGAAATCAGGTCCACTGCCCCCAGAAGGGTGAGATACTGATCATTGGGGTGATAGGGTAGGCAGGAAAACGAGTACCAAAATCAATACGTAAGTAGGCACGATTTATGCTTACCTATAAACAATGTGTCGTAACAGCTACGATGAACTGTAGCGATATCTCCGTGGCGTCCTTACCATCTCAGGACGGCCCGTAAGCACAGATGAAGACAATTCTGCGATACTACGTCCATAACGAGTTCTTTCTACGTTAATCGGGGCTCACACGCAGTCCCCCCGTACCCCAAAACCACGCGCTGAGATCTCATATAAGGTATTTCCCAGGTTAGAATATGTTACACATATAGTCGATATAGTGATTACTGGTAGGCTTGCTACAAGTACGCTAACTACTCACTTGACAACCAACTGTTCATACTGGAGTTTTTGGAGTTACAAGCACCTCTGTGTGGTTTCTAGTCATTGCCTGTCGACGGGACTTGAGTATAGGTATCAGGGCGAGCTCGTCATGTATCTTTACTCCCGAACCTTTTCCTCTAATCGATGTTTACATCTTGTCCATGTTCCGGTACGCCAGTATCCCCATAGGACTGATCCCTTTTATAAGGTGGCCTAATCCAGCCTGTTATATTAAGATCGGCGAAGTCAGAGTGAGCGTTGGCGAGGACGGCGGGTACCAGACCTATATTAGCCCCTTAATATGACGTCGGAATCCATCTCAAGTTAGCGTAGGTGACGGCAAACCCCAAACGGTTGAGCTTCACACTTATATTGTCGGACTGCTGCGAGATGGAAAAAAGTATGAGGTGAATAGCGCAATTACAATACAAACTCCCGTGCGCCCGTTTTCACTTTTTCGTAGTACTAGTACTTATAAAAACCACCGTGGAGGGTATTGGTCCCTGAGTCGCGTCCCTATGAAAGAACGGCGCCAAAGAAAGGGAAAGGTCTGTTATCGAAGAACAGGTGTTGTAAATGGTTAAAAATGACCGTGCAAGGGGTTAGACCGGAGTGGTTGCCGGAAGCTGAATAAGGGTAACTTCCAAGGGATAGTCCCCTACCGCAGTATCCTACCACGACTTACTTTCCTATAGGGTGACTAGTATACTTCATATGCAGACACGTACGACCGCATGCTGACAGCGAAAAGCGAGCATACTACCGGACGGTAATGTGGGGTAACCATAAACTCCACGCTGGTTGAGCAAAACAGATGATACAGAGCTGGCGAACCTAAATTTTTCCCCAACCTCGTAGCGAGGCTCCAGCGCTGTAATCGGTTAAGGAGGAAGCGTCCAGAATGTGACTCAGTCAGGGCTTTATTAGTCACACATTTCGGGTCAAAAAACATTGAGCAGAATTGCGAGAGGTGAATTCTGGGCGGGGATTGCCTTACTTGCGCTAGTGAATTATCTCGTAGGCAAAAACTCAAAGGCGCAGAGATCGAATTGCTGACTTCCACGAGAGCTGTGGTATGTACCCCTCGTGTGTAGCTACTGAAATGAGTCGATTATCACAGTGGGTGGACATTACACAAGCTGAATTCCACCCAGGCTCCCATGGACAGTTTCATATAGAGGAATAAAGGCGGAACGCGTATACACTAAGAGAACTCGAAAATCCCTGTGATGTTCAGTTGGCGTATGACGGACAGGTGTGCGCCTGGCGACAAGACTTACATGGTGCTAAGGATAGCGCTCGCACGCGTGCACACCGATGCTTTGGACCGCATAATTACGCAATCAGGCGACTCAAAAAATTGTAGTAGAATAGATCAACCCAATCAATAGCCTTGAGGCATAGCCAGCCAACTTGTACTTCGGCAATGTCGATAATTATCTATACCATGTGTCAGTGGGACAGGTGCGAGTGCGCACCAACACCAAACTGGAGAGGTGCCTTGCGATCGAATTTAATTGATGCCCATGTGGCTGCTTGAACCAGGTATAAGTGATGAATCGACTGGGGGATGGGAGCCGATGGGGCTCTGCAAACCGGGTTGCTGAATTGAGATTTTTTGTCGGGTAAATATCCACATCTGGGCCTCCTAGGATGCGCTCGTTAATGGCTTTGTTAGCATCGTGAATACAGTACGGACGCGGTCTGATTATCATACAGGTAAGATGGCCCCCCAAGCGGATTCAATCTATTTGCAGAAGGCGCCAGTGGTGGCTCAGGTTCCCCTTACTAGTATGTCTTTGAGCCGGACGCCCCTTTGCGACACTGTAGACACGAAGAGTGCAGACCATTTTCACAAACTATGTCGCAAATAATCCCCCTGGCCAGTTTAACAGACTCTGGTTGTCTACCAGCTGAGTTCGCTTGAATGCAAAAGATTACCCCTGGAGAGCTAGGTGCGCTATCTGGCTATGGGACAAATACTGTGGATGAAAGGACAAAAAGCTTAATCAGACAACTTAAGTTGTCCACCATGTGCGTTACTAGCTGCAGCAGGGAGTCGCATGTCCATGGAACAGCAAATTCTGAAGATATGTCAATCAAGCTCTGTAAAATTATGTTTGTACAGCCCAACGATCCGTGATGGGCTTGAAAAGGCTCGTTATAATTCCGGTTAGCCGGAGATTACCTCGCGCAAATTGAGGACCTCGCGGTCCAAGGCAGTTAGCTGGTTTTAAGCATACGGGTACCACAAAGGATTAGCGCTAAATCAATACGTTTGGTAACGCGGCTTTTGTCAGGATATCGGGGGACTGGCGCGGGGACTACAACACTGTCGCTATCGTGGTGACCAAAGGCAGGTATAGAGTTCCTTGGAGTTAGTGCTTGACATTTTGTCGATTCAACGCTAGGGCTAGATATTCGTCCTGGAATGTCTGATATCAGGTGGACAGTCAAGGAACTTCGTGGTTTTTTACACTGGGTATGTCGAGATATAGGACCGACGAACGAGTCACATGGGTCGTATGGCTATGGGACCAATGGCCGGTGATAACGGCCGTCTGTTCAATGGGATAAGAATCACCATATGAGATGCCTGTATGGTGGTGCTTGAAAGATCATTGGGTACGGGATGAATACCGCGTGATTGGACGCGTTTTCGCCAACTACCAACCCTAATTTGTATTTCGGCGTTCTTTCTCCGAATTATTTAGGTTCGTGAATGGCGCCAAGTGGGGTTTTTCCGTGCCATCGCCGTTAATATTCATACTTATGGTACTATTCCACAGATCTTATCTCGTGGGCAAGGTTTCACTTATCCACTGAATCGGTGAAGGTAACGAACAGCCATATTAGGCTATCTCCAGTTAGGGTTTGTTTAGTGCTAAAGTCTGCGTAGGCCAGATTACCTCATCCGGTAGTCCTTAATTAACCGCTACTTTACGTGAGGCCCCCTTCGTTTTAGCCGTAGCTGTTCATACTCTGCCGGCCGTAAGTACAGAAGCGCTTGTTTACAGTTGCCGCTAAAACCCGTAACTACATAAACGTTCCTGGTAATTGGTATGGGGAGTTAGTTTTGATCATCAAGAGCGCTACTTCGCTTCACATTCTTCTGCTCTGAAGCACCAGGCAGACAGGTGGACGACCCACGAGGGTCTCTCCTGCCAAGGTCGGGAGCGTAGACGCGGGCATGTCGCCCTCGTTGTTGTGGTACATCACGCGCTCCTAAACGTCTTCGTATATTGCGAGTCTTGTTGATACAGCCCGAGGGTTGCTGCTGGGATCGGGCGTGTCTCTCTTGACGTTGCATCCCATGCCTGGCCACGCGACGATGTACACCTCGGATTATAAATCGACTCCTGTGATGAAGAGTACTCGCCAGCCGTCCGCTTAGAGGGCCGTGCCTTTTCACGCTCGGGCCGGACTCGGAATCGCTCTGTCACGAGGTCAACAAGTCCCACTATCATCAGGTACGGGGGGTTCCCACTCCATCATTACTAGAATGAAACATCATCGTCGCCCCCGGCTTATGCCGCACCCAAATCCGTCGTGTCTGATGGCCCCATTACAAGAAGCAAGGAGGAAAAAAGCCTACACCTTTTCGCCAGCGCAGGTGTTTATCTCGAGTTGGTAAACACTTACTGACGGTTCCCCCAAAGACTGTAGTCAAGCTTGGAGTTCTTCATTCACACATTACTCGTATTCGGCTTTGAGCATTAGCTTAAGGCGATAACGTCTTTGCCTTTCGGTCACCGGGCCGCAGAAGGTAAACGGTCCGTGAGGATGTACGCCTCTTTCAAGCGCCAAAAGGTCATACGGCACGTCTGTAGGCTCCTCAGAGTCCTGCACACGGTCGCAGTTCTTTTAATTGTAGCCATTCGCTATCGTGCGCACGTCTCTGTAAAGCACTCTGAGCTGCAGGATGGACAGACTGTAAACGTTGAGCAGGGCGGTCAGCCGCTTATTGCGCTCGGGGGTGGCCGACGACGGAACCGCTTTCGTGGATAATCCCTTGGAAAGCCCGGACACCAAAAAAATCGACTTCTGCTCTTGATAAAGCGACTCTCCATTGCTCTAGCTATGAGTAAACACAACACCTCTGCTTGTATAAAAATAACGATTTTCCTGTGAACTGGGTATGGGATTAGATCATTGGTACATTGGCGGTGAGCTAGCGCGTATGGACCACCTACCTCGAAGAGCGGCGAAGCTGACTGAGGCTCCTGAGCAGCCCTCTACAAACACCCCACCGCCTCAGATGAGAACATTATCTCGAGCTTCTCCAGAGTCCCCACCTGGATAACTGAGTCACCTAACATAGTCAACGGGTCAGGAGACTATAATTAAGCTACACTAGCTGCGTCTAGCTTGTTGGACTTACGCTGGCCGACTCTTGTTGGTCCGAGGTCGTTAAGCACTGGTGTGATCAGGCCGTCTATAATTCACCCTATAACACATCCAAGCCCGACCACCTTTTAATTCCATTTCGTTGCAGTTTATCACCATTAGGGCTATTGTGCGTGTCCAGACGAGCACAATCCTCTAGCTGGTACATGCCTCATTATTCCACACTCTTCTGAGCGAAGATTCTAGTGGGACGATTGAGCGACAGACGCCACGCAGTAGTATGCGTTTAAACTGCCAACTGGTCCGCTGCGGGGGCCCTCCCCAAGCGCGTATCGTTAGTCGTGCAGGGCTTCGGCCCAGGCGTGCGTATCTCAACGCGGAGGTAAGAAAAAACTGTCGGTTTGGGTAAGTCTGCCAAGCAGACGGTACCGTAATATCGGCCCTATTGTAGTGGCTGGCCCGCGGACTTCGAAGTGTCTAAGCGATACCGTATTAAGTATAACGGTTCTACTCGTGGGTTCCCGGCCACTGGGGGACGGAGGTGGCACCCGACCTTATGTTACCAATACAAATGGAGTAGGGGCCTCACTTGGTTTCAAGGGCAGCCAGGGAGCGATGATAAACATATCCGATCAGCGATAGCCAGCCGAACCACAATCCCGGGAGGGCATCACCGCATTAGTTGCCGAGACTGCCACGACGGACACGGGCAAGGCTATCCAGAAAAGCCTGTGCTCGGAAGGTCCGTTTAGAAAAGACTATTTGAATAACACCTACGGAACCTGGAGCTATTTGATACAGTCGCTGAAAGACGCCGCTCTGGGGGATACATTATAGGGCTATAAAGCCGGAGGGGATAAAGCTGTTAAACTTGTGTCTACTTAAATTCGGGTGACGCCGGAGATCGAACCATGCATGAACGAAGCCGCCCATGAGCCCGTGGGCCGAGTGGCGTATTTAATTCGTAGGTGCGGGGGAAACAAAATATAGCGGACGGAACCCGACGCCATACTGTACTTCAATCGTCCTATCATTTGGCTAATCATGTCGCCGTGTCTCACGTACTGGGATGCGAATGACTAATGCCTTACTCCAGAGCCGGCCCACCTAGTGATTATAAAAGATATATACACCCACGTACGGTGATAACCCATGGCGCAGGATCTCCCGCGAAGTCCGTCATGAGTCCTATACCCTTGTAGAGTCTTTGAAGACCAGTTAGAGCAAGATCGGGGGCCTCCTCACCAGGTAGCTCAAGGAACTCGTGGCCGGTGATAATGACGTGACTTTCTTGCTGCTACAATAGAACCATGTACTGTGCGAGACTGTCATTAGATCCTCGTACCCCTTTCGGGCGTGAGGTATTTCAGCGATTTCTTGGGGACACTAGGCGTCCCAGCCAAGGTGGGCGTCTTGCGAGGAACGAATCGGCGGCGGTTGTGAGAAAGGCGATTCAAGCGCGGAACCGCGTGCAGAAAAGGATCGTACGAAGGTCACCGCATGAGAAGAACCCAGCCGAGGTGTCACAACATAGTTTAAAACAATTACTAGAGCGAGCCACGGACAAGCTATCACAACCATGACGATCAATCGAGGGTTATTTTAGCTCACTGGTCGTCAAGTGTCCCGTCATATGTTGATACAGCCAGAGTTAACTGCCTTTCTGTGTATGGTGGCTTGCTGTCTCAGGGCTCGGTATTGTAAAGCGGTGTACCCGCCAACAGAATAAGACGAAGCAAAAAACTCATAGAGTCGTAAACTATATTTCTCCAGGATGGCAAGCCTAGGTTCTCGATTAATAAGCGGGCGATGCACTAAGGAACTAGGTTTCGTCACGAGTCTTAGGCGCCCGTTGAATGTTATGAGTTGTCCCGAGTTCGACTCCAGGCAAGTCTGTCCAGCGCTTATGCGGTACGCGTTTAGGCTCAAATCAAATAAGAGATGCCCTTGGGCTCGCCGTGCCCACCACCATGGCCTACCGTGCCGCTACCAACGCCTGAAGTTTGGCACTGATCTTTGGTAACTGCGGCTTCGCGATAAACTGGGTACACGTGGATGTCCTCTCTAAACGAGCTCGGCAATGAGCCTTTTACGGATCGCGTGCGCGAGTACATCATTAAGACCATCCGTTCAGCTTTTTCCGTCCAATTTGCCAGTTGCCAAGTCAGTTCGCGGAGGGCGTCTTAACTAATTCTAACCTTCGTACCAAGGCTTGCCGAAACATGTGTAGGCTCGATACAAGACCGCATTTGGGCACATATATGGTAAGAATGGAAATGGCCGGTTGTCGTTATTGTCTGTTTTGGTGCTGACAGTCATCCGACCGACTGGACACCATGGGTCTTGTAGGTCCGCACTCTTAGAGCCGACACGGACCGTCAACGCGTCGTTAATTATCCTCTTTTCTTCTAGTGTGTTATAACAGTGTACACTGTCTGACTCGTCAGATCACATGCAGATAGCCTCCCTGTTCATTTGGCTAAAAATCCCAGTGACGCGACGATATACCCCCCGGCATAGGACGAAGGAACGCGGGTAATATCCCTGTTTCTGGCGTCCCCCCTGCTTTAGGCATGTCGTTTGAACCTCCCCTTCTGAGTCCCGACAACGCGGGGAATCGTAGCCTAAAGTAAACCATAGGGCTTAGCTCTTTACCGGACTTGCGCGAGTGACAGAGCCGTGATGCAGAGCCGGCCACGATAAGTCGCGCAGCGTCGCGACTAGCTCCATAAGCAATTTAGGAGTCGCCCTCTTGACGGGACTATTTCGAACAGAGAAGATAATCTCTAACGGTCTGATAACGCGAATAGGGACCAAGGAGTTGCGTGATCTGTATTTTTACTGGGTATACACAGGTATCTGTGCCTAAGTATCCGCTAGTGATTGACACAACCACCGTTGACGTGTCGGTTCAACTGCGTGTGTGTGACATATGCATTTATTGCTTTGTAAGTTTTTGTCTTACTTACTGGCGCGTGACGCTGGCCGGTGCTGTATACAACCCAGTATTGTCAAGTATGGACCGTGGACACCACCAGGAAATTTTCGGTATTCCAGGATCGACTCGCGGCCGTTGGCCGGATTGGGTCAAACTTGATATGGGCACACAACGGAATATAGCTGGAACTGATACACCCAACAAGATTTAGCGTTCGATTGTTGAAGCAATTTGTCCTCCTCTCGAATTTGAAAGACGTATCTTGCTAGAGATTCAATTAGGACGTGTCAAGTCCGCTGGGTCTTTGGGGATTAGCTGGAGGCTCAAATTTCACGTTGCTGATTGCGGTACGAGGGTTTTGGGGGGCCGATCTAGATTGCTGTCCAAAGGGCTCTTCACAGGTGCCATCTAAGTCACGCGCTATGAAAGCTCTTACCCCGAGTCATGCCTGAGAGTCTGCAAAAAAGATCCTTGGCGAGAAGTAACGGCATCAACAGTCTGCACGTTACGGGTACTAAAGTTTACGATGTTACACATTGTCAAAGTAGGGAAGAACCATAGACATGCCGGTTCAACTCTTGACGCAGCTGTATGCATTATTAGTAGAATGTTGGAGTGCCCCGGACTTTGACAAGCTCGTACGCTCTTGCGAATACAAAACTCTGCGAGGTATCTGTAGGCTAAGTGGCGATAAGGACTAGGCTTAGACGCAAGGTAATGAAAAGTCACGGACTAGAAGTGGTAGTGGAGAAGTTCGTTGGTTACAATCCGAACTCTTCCACAAAAGTACCGAAATTTACATAGCTTAGTCGGGTTCGGATGGTGACGGTCTGACGCTAATAGCGCTGTTCTCGCTTGGATCTCAGCGGACGCATGTCTTAAGATCTTTGCGTAGATCTGTGCTAGAGTGGGCATTCATCATTTACGCCGTCGTCCTATATAGGCCTGGTGCCAAAGATGTCAGAAGTCCCTTCGTGGCAATGTTCCGTTTAAAGAAAGTACCGATAAGTTTGTTAGTATTACGCGGATATCAACGGTAACTCCTTCCCTTCCTAGCGAAAATTCAAAACAAAGGTCTAATCTACAAAACCTGCCCATTCCCAGACTAGAAGGACCTCCGACGGGTAACGAAAATTCACTGGTCAACAGGTTACGCGGACGGCTAGGTCCTAGTCGCCCAATCCTTTTTTGCGGGATGCTTCATCCAACGGGAACTTGACTCGAGTCCGACTTTACCGGATGACCGATACACACGTCACCTTAAATAGACTGCAATGAGTCGGATTTCTGGGGTGGCTCGCCGCACGCCGTAGATGTTGTTGGAGCATGGCACAAAGTGCCCGCGTACGCACAGATTCCAATCTCTGACTCACAGCTCTGGGGTCCTACAAGCATTGCCAATTTGTTCTAATAGTGTTACGGTCCCACGAATTACGGTCCAACTGTCCAGGGGAAGGGCTGAGCCTTCCTTCTGTTAGGGGGCAGCATAACGTTGGGTCCCTGATAGAAGCTGGCAGTTGAAAAATAGACATAGAGGAGATCTCGATCGCCTATTATCTGGCGCTAGAAGACCAGAATGATCTGATATACTTCACATGAGTGTTACTTCCAGCTCTTTGTATGCTTCTGAGACCTGTGGCGATATCGGCGGTCGTGATTGCAATGTCTAACCTCCGATGAAGCGGAAGGACAGTCCATCTATTTAATTACGGTGCTAGCGACATGGGTACCGGCCGCTGTTACTTACATAGCCGGTCGTACAGCTGGTTCCATGAAACGGATCTGCGACCAGCTAATGATAATGGAGGTCCTGAGGCCGCGCTTGTGTTAACGGTGAGGTGTGGAGAATCGACCATGGTTGAGTTAGAGCGCTAAATAGAGCGGTCTCACAATAATTATCTGCCGCCCATGCCATCCCCGCCGTAGTTATCTGCCCCAGGAAGTGAGGCTCGCATAAACCGTTCTCGCCTGCAGCGGACTTCAGCCCCGAGGAGCCGTTGCATTGGTATCGTTGGTCAGGTGATGGGGCGCATTCGAGGTTATATAACACATCTCAGGAGCCACTTACGGGGTTTCTTTAGCATAGTGCCTTACTCGACTATCAACCGGAAATCGAGGGACTAAGAGATATTGGATGAGTGTCTTGAGGAACAATCCCAGTGGGTTATGTTCCTTTGAATGGACAGGAGCCAAACTGGTTACTTGATTCGGCCATATGATTACTGGTCATATGTTTGCCGGGGAGGACTTCTGTCTATATACCGAGAACTGTCACCACCGCCGACTGGACAGAATTTATGACCACATGTGAGCTCCATCTCTTCACCTGAGCTCCTGTGTCCGTTACAAGTAACTTATTACGCTCAGACAAACAAGCCCCTGTGCGATATAATGAGGAAGTCTACTGTAACAGGCCCTTGGCGCCTACTACGTCCGTTCCCTCCCCCCTACCCGGAAAACTGCAGAGACACTGGGACGCATTCCCACTATTAATTAGGGGATAAAGCAAGCCAAAAAAGGTTAAACCTGAGAAGCACGGGAACGGTACGCGATATCCCACTTTCTGGTAACGCGTGCACACTCTGTGGAACGGTCCGTTGCCCTCCGAATGGTTGACAAAGCACAGGTCGGTCGGCTATCGGTGGAACCAACTTCAGCAAGGTGCATATATACCCTTTCGAAACGCAGCTTGACTTAATACCGGGACTCTTGGGCGAGGCCAATAACGGGCCACAGCTAGATTTATGGTTTCGAGAATACCTGGGTCTGCAAACGGAAGGTCTCCGAACGATTTCTCCTATCTTGAACCGACGAACAATACAACCTTCGTCAGCTACGTGTTATAAAGACACCACATCTATACATACACTACTTAATGCACGTCATGAAACCCTTGCGTTCCCTACTGTGACCGCTGACAAGGTAGTATACACCCGTGTCGGTGGCAGACATCCTTAGGCATAAGCTTGCAAGAGACACAATGGCGGGTCATGCCGATTTTGATCAAGTAACATAGACGGAGTCATATAGGCCCGTCCTACCAATGCGGGTAACATCAGGTTGTAATGTACGCCGAATGGGTGGCAGACTATCTCGTATCGATCAGCTACCTGAGTGAGCAAGCGTTGACCATATGAAGGCGAAAAACGCACTGTAGCCAAGACCGTAACGGTAGATAGGATTGAGTGTCTATTGTTCTCAAGTGGAGCCCCATAAGACGTGTAGTGGCCGTCTTTGTATAGAATATACGGACAGTTTGCCGTGTTTATCGGTAAAGGTTGCCTAAACGTTCCGCGTTATACTGAGGGTTTGACTCAGTCTTTCTGGAGTGCCTCGCTGAGTTAATGGTGACTGAAGGCTGATAGCTGCAGGCAATGGCCTCCTCGGGCTGCGGGTTTTGTTATCGACAATGTAGGTGGTTCCAGATCTCAGCTGCCTCGGGACCTAAGACAGCTTAGGAGATATCAGTCGCACCCGAAACTAATGTCGCAGTATTGCCATAGTTCGGTAGTGGCGCGTGCAGTAGCTTTTTGTAGAAAAAGCCGCCACATAATTCATATATTCAGAAATAGAACTGGTATCTGCCATGCGCCAACAGACCCGCAACCCGACAGAACGTGATTTAAATTCGGAGCCTCTTGTCGCGGAATAAACGTTACCAGCGAGCCGTCAGGGCTAATGATAGATAGTGAAAGCTGTTTCGAATGTCAACGCAGATTTTCATTGCATTAACCTCTCTGCTTAAGACCGTTATACTAGGGTGTAATCTAGGCTTGTTAACTCATAACACGGAGCACGCTAGTAGTGGGTGCATTATGAAGTTGGAATCGCGGTGAGTAAAGAAATACCTGAGCAGACCGTACGTAGTGTCGGAACTTCTCATTTTCTGGCTAGAACATCCTGGATCAGACGGGCCCCGCTCCGCGAACGGCAAGGGTCAGAGTCCTCTTATAAATGGGGCTCCGAGAATTGCCCTACAACACGCATTTTTCGCCGATTAGATATCTTCACACCGCTGACTCTCCAATTGGCGTAGCGATCTGATCGCCTGTGTACGATCTGTTGGATAAAACGAAGGACAGAGTCCCCCAATTTATCTTGGACGTCACGCCACCGATGCGTGCCGATGATATAGGGACTATTGAAACATATAGCTGTCGTTCAGTCCACTGTCGTCATCAGGTGACATTATTAATTGTCTTTAGGCGCGCCATAGCGTATTATGGCCGCTTGGGACGTGGGAGGTCGTTATCAAACGGTAGATAAGCACTATATTGCGGTGCTAAAGAGAGACACTCTAGACATCTGCCGCACATCACGGCACAATGGAAGTTAATACTAAGTGATTTCCACCTGGGGGTCCCGATGACGATGCCCGCATCAGGAGTACGTGTTACAGGTTGGCCTCCTGTCATCCAATTTTCACAACGCTGTGCTCGGTATGACACGGCGGGACTTCGTCGCACACGGCGCTCCGCTAGGTCTTTCCCTGCAGGGCCACTACCAACGGGAGACAGTTGCATGGCAAGATTTCTATTCAGCCAGTGCATTTGCTTCAACATTTTTCGCCTCAGTGTACGGAATAATCTGGAAAAAGTGCTAACGCGCCTACGATTAGGCCTAAACCTAAGGTCGATTCAGCGCCCCCGCGTCGCGATATCAGATGTGAGTGATGGAAGGTGAACTGCCTGCGGTGATCTTGCATCGGTCAAGTGACAATGAGTAAATTCAGAGTACCGTGTCAGCCACGCTGGAACTCGGGGCAGCGCGGGACGCCCCTGGCTCGTAGTCTACCAGGACCGGACAGACCATTAATTACTGTATTCGGGCTTAGCTGCTCCTTGTAGTCTCTAAAGCTCCCTGTGCCTTAACCAAGCGTAACGCTAGCTGTTATCTGTCCGGTCGATTAAGAAATTGGAGGCGTCGCGCGATGTCTCTCGTGTTCAATCATTCGTCTCTCCGCCTGGATCAGCTCCGAGAACAGTGTGAGTAGGTTTAGAACGAGCTATTACTGGACTCTGGCGACAATTTGTAGAAATTAAAAATGTTGGCAATATAAAGAAGATTTTAAATTCTAAAGCATGAGGTTCAATCGCAGCCCGAGCCCGAGGCAAGCGCCGTCTCGGCCATTGTACTTTGTACTGATTTAAGTCCACATCCCAACCGACGACTAAGCAGTTTCCCGCATGTTTATAATATCAGGAAGAGAAGGGAATGTATCAAGGGCGATGCAAGCGAAAATCGGGAAACTGGGTACCGTAAGTCATGTGTATCCTCCGCACTAGAAGGCAATACGGGCATGTAGGATGTTGAAGGAACGCACTGAGTGATGACTCCGGGCCCGACGCTGCGTACATGGCCGACCGAGGGCAAGAGCCAAACAAGTTTCGTTTGACAATCCGCTATGCTGTGCGCAGCGGGCTTGCAGCTAAGTAGAATCGGTGTAAAGATCTCAAGCCTGATGCCATAGATAACCGGGCTATCTTATTCTCTCACGGAAATTATGACAATCCGAGGGCCGCGGGGCGGACAGCCGAAGGCTGCGCTTGGGTTTCGATCAGTGTACCGACATATCACCGCGCATGGACACATGTGCACTGATCGTCCTATTGGTTAATACAACACTTTCATGGCTTCTTGTAGCGAGCCAATTTGTGTATGCTGTGAGTCAGGACTCCGGAGTGTGGCGACGTCGTGGGTCAATAACTGCAGACCTGAATCACTGGCTCATAGTGATCGCTATGAAGGAAATGAACCGGGATACTCGACCATGATTAGGTGTGTTTTTATACAGCACAGGCGTAGCCTAAACCTTTGTACTTAGAACCAACGTAGAGATTTTTACCCGTATCTCGAAGTATCACTTAGGGTTCTAAACATAACCGCGAAGTTGGTCGTTGTGGCGAGTCGAAGAAAAGTCTGAATATCGCGTAGAGGTGACTTTGTCGTGGCATCATCCCCCCCGTATATTGGATCCACTGATACACCTTCGATGTCTGTCAGGCCCTTGGTCCGGGTTACTGCGACGACTAACCTGTTTGTATGTCGCTGTGATCCCCCGGCAATTATTCGATAACTTGCCCCTGGCACAAGAGTAGGCCTCCGTGTTCAAACTCCCTTACAATAACCCTAGCACTATGGTCCCAGGACCTCTTCGCCCAGCTTGTCAGGAAAGCCGGAAGCGATTTGCCCACGGGGGGAAGCATTTACGTAGTCCCAATAAGGATGGTCGACCTTGTATGTACATGTGGAAAACAACCGTGCTCGGGATGCAGCCAGCGATCTCCATACCCAGTTACATGTAAAGCAACGCCAGTGGCCCGCTTGCAAGTAGACCCCTTTAACCGAACGGGCGAGTGCAATAGCTAATACGCACCTGGTGTGTTGTCTTTGTAGGTCACAATAAGCCTCTAGTGCAAACCCACATCCGATGAAGAGGTTGATGATGCACTCGTCACCGTTGTTACTGCTAATCCTTCGAACTTTGTAGTGTGCAGGATAATAAATAGTTTACAAAAAGGACCACGGTTCCGTATGGGTCCTCGACTGACGTTAGGGTGAACAAACTCTTGAGTCACTTACGGACTGAGTAGGCCCAACTAAGAAGCGCGTTAAACGTTGCGCCCAGGGACACCAAGCAGGAAGCCTTCACCTCCGGGATCCGTGCTACATTGCGAATTCCTGTGGCCAGCAGGTAAAGTTTAGCACGGATGGCCAATTCTTAAGGAGACATTATCTTAATTGGAGCGGCGCTAATCATTACTGTTACTTCAAAGTATTTTCGGCAACCGATCCCTCAAAGAGAAATCTCCTCTTCTCTATCGAGCCAACCTGATTTTGCGGCTATGGCAATAAGCTACAGATCTTGTACCGAGCACCTACTCGTGTATCCACAGACGGTAGTAGAGACGAAATGCTGAACTAAAAGATTAACCGGCCCGTTAGGATAAGGCTCGTGCGTCTCAGCGCGGTAGCTTTGCGTGTTTGCTCACAAATGGGAAATGTACGGGCCAAGATCTTCACTATCTAACGACGGGTCAAAGCACGGTACAGTCCTCTAGCGGTCGCAGTGTCGATCACTATTCCTCCCCGTCCATCATAGAGAATCTCGGCGTAGTGCGCAAAGCTGGATAATACGCGGACCACCCCCCCAGCTGTTATACTCTCCTGACTGTGCCAGGATTTCGCGATAAAATCGAAGTCTGTAGTGACTGCTCCCGAGGGCTCCCGAACGCGATCGGGACGCCGTTGCTAGCGAGTGCGTACCTCCTCGGCTTTGGAGTGGCTGGCCGTCTAAAACGTGCGAGTTTATTCATAAGACCATCCGCAAAGAGACCCCCGCTGGAAATGATTCGGCATACTCACACTGAACTTAAGTTGACCCTCGGCAAAATCGGTGAACTTAGATCAAATAGACGGCCCAATTTGGTCAAATTCTCGTAGGAAAAGGGAGATTACTCACAATAAAGCGTCGCGAGACCGCGACGATGCCCGCATGCTTCAAAGCCAACAAGTATCCGTAGCTCAAGTGCTTCACGATGAATATGCAGGAGTTCAGATAGCCTTAGCCAACGCGAGCGACACATAAATGAATTCTCGAAAGGCGTCGCGCGGAATGTGCATTAAAATGGTGCAGTCGTCAGGCAGATAGGGGCGGTAAAATGAACCCGAGCGAGTTCTGAATGTACCGAATTCCCAAGGCGGAACCTCCATCACGAGCTGCGAACGAAAGACTTAATCTGTCTTGCTTTGGGCAGTCTGCTGGTAAGACGCCTTGCTGGGTAAGGTGATGCCCGGGTCCTTGCTGCTTTATCGGATGAAATCGACTCACGGTGGAATAACGCTCGTATCCTGTCAGTTTCAAGCTCTGATACGGAAGCGTATAGGGATTCATAAAAAATTCCATGTCCCGGTCTGGGCGATAGTTCGGACAACCAACACGACGCCTGGATTAGCCTTATCTACCAGTCCGGAACTGTGAGCTCTACCAGAATAGACAGATCCGGACCTAACGTATCACCGGCGCGATGCCTCAGCAATAAACTACCGAGCTAGACTTGTGACTCGGGGACCGATGAAGCATAGACACGGAGAATGACCATACATCCGGCTTTCGTGAATGGGGGAAAGACGACTGTGAGATAGCCGCCGAGTATCATACTAAATACATCAGATCAGCTACGTTCACCGCGTAAATCCCCGAGCGTTAACTCGGTCCAGAAGGGGTCACGTTCTTTCCTGTGCGGCCCTATTCTGTTGTTTCCTATCTTGACATCTGCATTGGCCACTCTATTCCGGTTCCTAGTCCCCCCCAAAAATTTCCGTTCCCCCCTAAGCCCTGGACGGGAGGGGACTAGCCGTGGTGAGGATGCGGAAAGTTAAGTCTTCCCGGCTGGAGGGGCTACTTATTAAAAACGAATGGGGGAAATTCATAGATTTGCAAAAAACTACTACAGCGTGTGCGCAATCCTCGCCTCAAGCAAGAATGATCACATTGCATACCAACGCTGGAGCCCTAAGCACTAAGTGAATTAGAGTGAACGAAATTATCTGCGGTAAGCAGCTACTGGGGAGACACACTATATGTGGTTCTACCGCCCAGCGGCCGTTGATATAGCAAGAGAAATTGGCCTGCATCAAAATAGGTTCGACTTAAATGTTAACGGAATCAGTTTTCGATTTGTGACATCCGTGTTGGCGTAGCTCTGGCCAGACTCATACGAGGCAATTCCTTGATAGCCCCCTCGAAGGATCGGACTTTATATTTATCGTCGGTTGGCACATTGATCTCGCTGTTGGGCGCGGGACAGCAGGGGAAACAATTTCGGCGTCGGTTGTATTCTCATGGTCACACATAAAGACCTTACCGTCAGTTTTTACACCGCGCGTAAGACATAGTGCTTTGGGAGTAGGAGCATAGATGCTCCTTTCCCTTTACACTCCCGCTACCATATTAGCGAATGACATACGAGTAGATAGGACCGATTCGTAAGTACCCAAAATTTCTTGTTTTCAATACGTACATATCGCTCCCCGTAAGGGGCCGAAGCGACTTGACTCAGCTAGCATCTTCCTCCGGCGCGCTAGTAAGGTAATTTACTTGAATAGGGTCTGTGAGATGTGAGGCCGTCGAATGCCGAAAAAGGAAACCGAAAATGATCCGCTACTCAGGCCTATCAACAGAGCACCAGCCATTGCTACGTTGCAACCCAACCTGGCGCAGGTGACTAGGGTCAATATACTTTTGTCGACTTTAGGGGACTTTTGCATAGATTCCTGTTATGATTAGACCTGGCGCTTTGCGGTTCTACCATGGCTTATGGCGCACAGGCTTTTAGCTTTACAAACCTGTTATGGCTACATGCTATGTAACTGATGGAGTTACCGGAACACTTATCTAAGAGCACCTAAGCCCACCTCGACTTACCCTTATGGGGCGTTAGTAGTACTCCTTGAAGGGTTTCGGGCCTACCTTCCTCTGTGCGATGCGAGGGTATTGTAAGGTTTTCTGGAGAGTCCCCGGGACCACGTGTATTCATAATGGTAAAATATGTCCAATGTGTCTCATTGGAACTTACTGGACAAGAGAGCACGGTCGTGTGGATTGCACCATCGTAGCACATCGGGGCTCTGTCCCTTGAAACAAACGCGCCTTTGGGAGAATCCAGAACAAAAGGCGCAAGACCGTTCGACATATGGTTATTGAACTCAGCGCTAATATCACTCCACAGAAATCGACACATTTAATCGTAGCTTACATACCCTCGTACTATTGCCGTGTCGTAGAAAAGTATAAGAACTACGTAACGACACATTACTTATTTATGGCCTAATGTCGCGCAGACTGCGCGAATACTACACTAATACTGGGGATGACCCCCATACAGGGAGATACTATGGGTCCGGTCATGGGACTACGGCAGGTGCTAACGTAGTTTGTACCTATATGGTTGGGCGCACCCATAGGGCTACGGTACGTCTAGCGCAAGTGTGAAGTTTTCATGAAATTCCGGTCTCTGCGAACGTAGACATCATGGTGAACGAACACTTCGACCAAGGCAGTTCTGCCAACTATCCGAAACAGCTCTGGCACCTTCGTAGACAGGCCGGTCCGTCGCCTCACCATCTCCCCTGTGAGAGGTGCGTAATAGATTGAGAACAGAGTAGAACTCTAGACCAATAGGCCCCCAGGTGGTGGGGGGAGTTGTAAGATACGATAGAGGACGTGAAACTTTGATGAATTTACCTCAGAGTCGCGTGGTGGGTGTCGAGGCCTAGCACCGTGCAGAGCCTCCGGCCTCGCCTAAATTGCCCACCCGGCTGAGGCTGGGTAAGGGTGCCGTCCCCCCCCCCCCTCGCGCTACAATAATACTGTCTAATCGCTATAATTTTATAACCTACCGACCCTATAATAGTAATTGCACACATTGTGGTGGGGTTGAGTGAAGAGGACGTGAAACTTTGATGAATTTACCTCAGAGTCGCGTGTTAATGCGTGCGCCTATTTTTAACGGGAATTAAAAATGGCGTCCACCCCGCGGCGAAGGCGTCGCTACCCGTTGCCAGGGACAACCGCCGTCCAATGAAAGCGGCGAAGGCATCGCTACCCGTTGCCAGGGGCAACTGCCGTCCAATGAAACTGCGTATGGTCCGGCGACACACAGACACACACACAGACAGACAGATTCGCGATTTTATATATATAGATGGCTATATTTCCCCACAAACTTGGTTTTTTGTGACCAGGACAGTGACTTTGCTCCGCTGCAAGTTTCCCCCCACTACTCACCCATTGACACGACGGTCAGTGGTACAGTGTATAATAAATAGTATAACATTCATATGCTTAATACAATGTACAAAGTAATATATAATATCGTAATTGTATAGTGAATATATAGCAGTTTGATACACAGGTGGGTAGAATAATACATAGTGTTATATTACAATGTATAAGGTGGTTTATAGCAATACAGTATATAATGTAATGTTGGGTTTGTCTATGGCAGTATATAGTACGGTGTAGACTCGTGTGATGTAAGAGAATAAAGTTTAGATGGAAGCATATTATATAATTTTTACGACGTAGAATTGTAATGTATTACTTACTGTTAGTAACTCAGCTTATTCTAGAGTATAGTTAGTATACTGATGATACTATGTAGTTTATACTTTAGTTGTTTACGTGTTGGTTTTAGTTACTGTAGCTACATACTATTAACACTCTTTTCCTTTATTAATGCTACCCCTATCCCCTCCCTTTGATGCTGAATTAGTACTATTCACATACCTGCATTTCCCATATCCCCTCCCTTTGATGCTGCTAATCCTGCATAATGCACAGGCATATGTAGTACGAATCACATTCCTGCATTTCCCATAAATATGCTAAATTCCTCTTGATATGCAAATTCCTTTGTCAAGGCGCCCAGCTTATATATATGCTCCAAGCTCGTGTGCTGTTTCATTCAGACGCTGTCGCCTCGACAGACCTGGTTTTCACCTGAGGACAGCTGCTTGCGTTGTGGCCGAAACGTGAGAATTATTTTATTATGTTTTATTTTTATTATTTTATTACTTCCCTTCTACGTGACTTTACCGAAAGAACTAAGAAGACAGGACAGTGATATTTTGAAATTTACCTATTTTCAATGAGTAAACGGGTGAATTTGTGTCTTTTCGTTCACATAAGTCAGAAAAAAATAACATATTAATCAAAATTAACATATATTTACACTAAAGTAATACACAAATGTAGGCAAAAGATTTAGAAGTGAGTCGTTTTCGAGATTTACGATTATACTGTAAATCACTTTCACGAATTAACCCCCAAATGTAGTCTCCCATCATGTTCTCGTTATACTGTCCTTGGTAGCGGCATTAAAAGTCCAGTATATCCTGGTGGAAGCGCTCACCTTGCTCCTCCGAGTAGGCTCCCATGTTCTCCTTGAATTTATCAAGATGAGCATCAAGGATATGGACTTTGAGGGACATCCTACAGCAGTGGCGGCTCGTCAATAGAGGGCGCAGGGGCGCCGCCCCCATCAATATTCAAGAAATATACATATACAAAATTTATATAAAAATACATAAATAAAATATTTTTTTCATACGATGTGCCGGCTGGTAGTAAGAAAAGCATCAGCATTTAATAAAAACTGGCTTTAATCGGTCAACTATTTTCTATGTTTTTCAATGTGTTTCATGCGGGGCGCCGGACAAATGGATGTCTATGTGAGACTTTAAATTTTCGGACAGCATGTGACCTGAAGCTGGTCTCTAATTGGTTTCTTAAAGATTCTCCTCGGGGCGCAAGTCGTTGCGTCCCTGGCCAATCAGAATTGGATACATGTTATTTTATCCAATCTGATTGGTTCTCGTCACCTGTCATTCAAATTTACGCTCTGGGCCACTACTGCGAGTGCGCAGGCGACACCACTTTGACACTTGCTAGGCTGATCAAATTTTTTGTGTAAACAATGGCAGCAGTTCATCCAAATTCTCTAATTTATTTACAAAAAAACCCTTTCACAAGGCTTTCGCTGGAAGAAATAAAAAAGATAAAGGATCTCGGACAGGACCAACCCGATTTACAAATCCAGCAGCAGGCCAGTGACAGAGGACGAAGCTACACACGAAGCTTCACCCGCGCTTGTTATGAGAAACGGAAGTGGCTGGCTGGATGTGATGTAAGCAATTCTCTTTTTTGTTTTCCCTGTCTTTTATTTCAAAGTGTCGGCACTGAAGTTTTGTGGACAACGACGGGGGTAAGAGACCTCAAACATCTCTCTGACAAATGCAAACGTCATGAAAGTAGCCGCAGCCATATTGATAATAGCATGAAACTAACGTTTTTATGTTCAAGTAGGAAACATGCTTTTTGGTACTTTGGTCTGAAATGTATATAAAAGAGAAACATTTATGTTCAAGTAGGAAACATGCTTTTTGGTACTTTGGTCTGAAATGTATATAAAAGAGAAACATTTATGTTCAAGTAGGAAACATGCTTTTTGGTACTTCTTTTGTAAATAAAGATCATCAAAATTTATATTCAAGTAGTCAAAATGGTTTTTGGTACTGCTTTATATTTATTTGCCCCCCTCAATAAAATAAAAAAAATGCGCCCCCCCAAAAATAAATATCACCAGCCGCCACTGTCCTACAGCCCATTCTTCAACCAGCTCCACATAATTTTCGACGTTGTGATTGCCCAGGAAGCCACGAACCACTGCGACAAAGCTGTTCCAAGCCGCTTTCTCCTTACTAGTGAGTTTCTTGGAGAATTCATTGCACTCCAGGATCTTCTTTATCTTTGGTCCGACGAAGACACCAGTTTTGACCTTTGCCTAAGACAGCTTAGGGAAGAAGTCTTGAAGGTACTTGAAGGCTGCCGACTCCTTATCTACAGCTCTGACAAATTGTTTCATAAGGCTCAATTTGATGTGCAGTGGTGGCATCAGCAACTTCCGGCGGTCCACCAGTGGCTCCTACTTGACATTGTTCCTCACCACAGAGAACTCGGTCTGCTGTGGCTAGTCCCGCCTGTCTTAGTGCGCCTTGGTGTCTAAATCTTTTGTAGTAATTTTTGTATTACTTTAGTATAAATACATGTTAATTTTGATTCATATGTTGTTGTTTTTTACTTTATGTGAACAAAAAGACAGAAATTCGCCCGTTTTCTCATTGAAAATAGTTACATTTTAAAATCACTGTCCTGGTCACAAAAGTAAAGTTTGTGAAGAATAATAGCTATTTCTGTACTTTTGAGGCATAAGCAATTATGAAATAACACTTACTACCCAGGAACAAAAAAAAATGTTACACAGTGGAATTTATGGTCCTTGACGAGATCAGCAAGGTATTGTGGTTAATTTGTGGCAAGAGCTGATATCTTGGGGCAGCCTCTGTCTGACTGCAGGAAAAGGGGCCACTACTGCTGCTGGTGGTGGTGCTGGGACAGACCAACATAGACCCCGGTCTAGCTGCACTGCTGGAGATTAAAATGTACCCTGAAAACTGTGGAGGTGAATTTTATTAGAATGAAATATGCCTATATTAATAAATACAGTGAAAGGGCTGTAAAAATATAACATTAACTTTTGTGACCGAGGCAGTTGAGAGCAGCGGTGGTGCAACACCTGCCATTTAGTGCTGTTCTTAAAATGTATTATACATTATTAAAATAATGTATTTTGTGAAAATAAATATATAATTTAATCTTTCATTACTTTAACGATGCAACGCTTAAAGTGACGTGTAGCGTTTAAAGAACGACGAGCGTCCAGTGCAAGTGACAGTGTGCCCATATACTACAATAATTATCAGAATATTTCTTTAGACTGGAGGAATCCAATGCACTACGAATCTCTTTATTCACAGATGTCTAGTGGGGGCAGTGCTGGTCTCCGCCTGTGGTGGTGAGATGGTGGTGGATAATTCCACAATTCCTATAGCAGTTGGGACCAGCCTCTCCACACATGAGCTACTGTTGCCTTCCTACAAAATGGTGTTTAACTTATTCACCTCAGCGGGGTAATGGTCCACATCGACCTTCCACAGTGCCACAAAGTGTATTCCATTCATAAAAAAGAATCCACAAATCAGCAGCTGTCGTATGAATGCATTTGTATGCAGAACTTACGTCTGCGTATGTTTCCTTGTACTCTATACACAAACTTTAGATGGTCAGTGGTAGCTTAAAGAATACTACGCAACAATTAACATCACATGAGACTAAACATATCGACCTTAACCCTGAGGTCAACCTCCAATTCCTGTTCTCATAAAAATAAATACACTCCAGTGCTGACTGTGCAACGCTATTGATTTTCCTCGTCATAGTTTAGCCTTCACCACCCTAGTTAATAATGCAATGCACCATCTGTCACAATGTGTTGGTGTATTTATGGTTTGCCATTACTTTAAAATACAATCTGACTTATGCATGAGAAAATTGACACCCCATTTAAGGAACCTTTTTGTTTGCTGTCGAGCAAGTGGTCTTAAGTTCTCAGATTACAATGCATCTTTTTACCTGTAATGTGAACCCAAAGATCGGTTACAAAACGTGCGCAGTCCAGTATTCACTTGCTACGTTCCTGTAAGTAACATGAAAATTACCTTTTCATTTCTCACCCATTCATGCAGGTCATGCTAAGAACTAAACAGAGTCGAGGTTCCCCCCATCTTGAAACTCAGGTGCAAAGTGTTCGAGACTCAGGTCGGTGGAGTTTATGTGCCCCTTTCCAGGGAAAGTTGCAGATCTTCAATGTATCGCTCGTGCCATTGCTGGTGGAAGGACTTCCACTCGTGGGAGCTCTCGGCAGGACCCTTTAGATGATATGTAGGCCTACCCTTCCACGCTGGTCAGATAACATTTTTAAAATGTAGGTACCCAGATTTTATCCTGCCACACACACAGACTTACCGTGCTGGCCCCAATTATCCTGCTGGTTAGACAGAGGCGGGCGGACGGTAGGATTTAATAAACTTGTTCCATTGTATCAACTGCAGTACCAGGAGATGGAATCGAACAAGCGACCTCTGGATTTCAAGTCCAGCCTACTCACTATTACAGCATGGCATTATCCCCTAAAACATTGTTTATTTAATCGCTTTTCCATTTTTGTAATTCGTAAATAGTGTCTCCACGGTGTATAAGCCGACTACTGATAAATGAGTGAGCACGTACCTCTCAATGGGGCCGACGGAGATGTGTTGGAGAAGCAGGCCCTACAGAGCAGGGTCCTGTCGCAGAGAGAGAGAGGGGACGTGCCGACACGGAGTAGTGAAGAGGGCCCGGAAATGCGGGCCCGGAGGACATGTGACGCTGGCTCTGGTTCTGTCACGAGAGACCAAAGAGGGTGTGGCCGGGGGGCGGAAGCGAGGCCACGCTCGAGAGAATAAGAGGGACGGAGGCGGAGCGATCATGGTTGTCTGGCGTAGAGAGCTAACCGTGCGGTGTTGCTTCGGGGGTCTGGGAGCGTCGGTCGTCAGGGACTCAAGTAACATAGAGACTCCTTTGGGTCTAGAATAACCCCGAGTATTGTTAACTCGTAGCCCTGTTAAGTTGTTAATAAATCGTGGTGCCTCCAGACTTCTGTGTGTGCCTCGTGAGACACACACTACATCTGGTGCCAGAAGTGAAAATACGTTATAGCTAGGTGATAGCGTAGGATTAAAATGTACACGAGAAGAAGACAACGTACCAGGGCTTCTTCGGAGGAAGAGGATGAAGAGGGGACAACCTGTTAGAGCAATTAACACCCAAAATGAGGGGACATGGGGAGAAGGAGATATACAAAGGGAGCAAGACGGAGGAAGGGAACAGAACACAACAACCCTTCGGCACTTCTGACATTCCCGAGCAATCCCAGAACAAGGATCAATGGAACCACAAGCATTTGGACCGAGTCCACGACGGCGGTCACTCAATGGGGACAATCTCCTGCACCCGCTCGGGCGGCGCGCCAATCGCCGGATCATCCGGAGACGCGGGCTGCAACACGGGAGGCACAGGAGCAGCAGGCTCGGCGGCAGCAGGCATGTCCTTGCTCCCAGCGAGGCCCCGTACCCCCTCTACGGTCACAGGCTCGGATGCTGTGGATGGCACGACACAATCCTTCTGACGTATGCCCTCTGAACGCACCATCCCCGGCCCATCGGACACATCAGACACCAGCAGGCCAATCGTTGGAGATAAAGAGGCAACCCGCGGAGGGACAAACGGCTTCAACCGAGAAGGATGGACAAACCAACGGTGACGGCCCACCCGGATACGCACACATTGTGGCCGTTTAACCTCACTGATGGACCATGGCAGCACGTGATCCCGTTTCCCCGCATTACGTTCATTGCTCACCTGTGCTTTGGTGGCGTTAATTCCGGCCGCCTCTCGAGCCGTATAAATGCGTTGCAGGGAAATTTGCACATGGTCAGGCAATGTAGACTTCCTTTTATCTAATGATGAACCTAATTGGACATCTATAGAGGACACATTCTCCCTCCCATACATGAGAAAAAATGGTGAAAACCCTGTGGAAGTATGAGGGCCATCCTATACGCGACGAGTACACTCGGCACATGCAAATCCCAATCTGTCTGCCCGGCGTAAACTGTCTGACAGAGCATGGAGGTCAAAGTTCTATTCAGGCGCTCCACCATCCATCCATCTGAGGGTGATACGGCGACGTCCTAATTTTTCTAGTACCCAAAGCGTCGCAAATCTCGCGCAGCAGTTTAGACGAGAAATTGCACCTCTGCTCAGGGACTCCCTTGTCCATCACATAACCGTACAAAAACGCCTCCGCAATGGAGGCCGCCAACTGGTCAGGCAGCGGCCAAGCCATAGACCATCGGGAAAAATATTCAACCCCGACTAAAATAAATGTATTACCTCTTGGAGTGGCCGGAAAGGGCCCAAGGATATCGAGGGCCACCAATTCGTTGATACGTGAAACCGAAATGGAGTGCAGCGGCGGATGGGACTTCTGCTGCGGCGGTTTCCTGTGCACACATTCAACACATCCTTGGACCCACCTGGAAACATCAGTGGTCATTCCCAGCTAATAATAATCACGCTATAATGTCAACAAGGACTTCTGGACACCGAGGTGCAACAGCTTCTTCTTGTGCAATGCACGAACCAGGTCACCCCAAAGAGCGGTGGGGACGACAACCCGCCAGCGATCCAACAAATCTCTCCACATCAAAAGGTCGTCATGAAGGATCAATTGGGCCCCATCAACTGACGTGGGAGCTTCCCATGCAATTTCCGCACGATGCCGCAAGACACGTAGAGAATCATCATTCAACTGCACGTGCACCCAAGCAGAGCGTGCAAGGTGCAACACACTATCAACCGGCGCAACTCCCTCATCGGGCTCCGAACCAGCAACTGCAGACATAATGGTAGCCGGCTGTAACACAGAGGGTCTACAATGGTCCACACCCAACAAACATGGACAATGAGGTGATTGAAGCAACCGGAACAAGGCATCTGCGTTACAATGTCGAGCACCCTTCCGATATATTACGTGGAATGAGAATTCCAGTAGGATTTCAAGCCATCGCGAAAGTTGGCCAGAAGGTTGGTTGACCTTCCGTAGAGGTAAGGTTTGTATTGTGACACAATAACGACGTTCTGCGGGGAAGAGGACACGGCTGCCATACGTGACCACCTTCTCAAACCCGTTCTTAACTTGAGACAAAATTGCGCCTATGCCCATATCACTAGCGGCAGTGTCCAGGATAAATGGCAGGGAGAAATCGGGATACTCGAGGGTGGGCGCTTCAGACAGCCGTTCACGAAGGGCTAAAAATGTAGCCTCTTCCTCTGGCATCCACCGGAACCTCTGGTTCTTAGCAGTCAAGGCATGCAAGGGTTTGGTGGCTGTAGCAAATTGCGGTACAAACCTATGGTAGTATGACACAAACCCGATGAAACTGTGCACATCACCCACACACTTGGGGGTCGTCTAATCTCGAACACAGGCCGTTTTCTCCAAATCCATGGCGATGCTCTCAGCGCTAACAATGTGACCCAAATAGCGTACTGAATTTTGTAACAAATGACATTTCGCAGATTTAAATTTCAGATTGGCTGAGCGCATCATAGCGAAAATGGAATGCAGGCATCGGAGATGTTCGTCAAAAGTGCGGCTGAACACAATGACATCGTCCAAATAAATTAGACAAGAGTCCCACTGCAGGCCAGTCGAGACGAGTTCCATGAGTCGCTGAAAGGTGGCCGGAGCCGAATTCAAGCCCATTGGAAGCCAATTCAATTGAAAGAGTCCCTGGGGCGTGCGGAACACGGTTTTTGGCTTTGACAAATTGTCAAGGGGAAGTTGCCAAAACCCCAAAGACAAATCGAGAGTGGAGAAAAACTATGCACCGGACAAGGCATCCAGGGAGTCGTCCATGCGCAGGAGCAGGTACGCGTCGGCCACAGAGACTTTGTTCAACTTACGGAAATCAACACAAAACCACGACGGGCACTCCCCAAGGGCTATTAGATGGAGAAATAATATCGTCGGCCAACATGTCGTCGACTGCCCATTGCATCCGTTCTTTTTCACTGGGCTCAAACGATACAAGTTCTGACGAATAGATCCGGCCTCCCTTGTGTCAATATGATCATGCAACAGGGAAGTCCGACCGATATCAAATTCACTCTTGCTGAAAACGTCAGAGAACTCGCACAAAAGCGAACGCAAGTCGTTATGTTGCTCAGGAGACAACTGCAAATTCTCCTGACACAGTGCTTCAGCCCGCATCTCATCCATGACCCCAATGCGGTCAATAGCACCTACAACACTCTGCGGCACAACGGCATCGTGTTCACAAAACGCGGTAGTGGCGTGAGCCAACACCGTACCAGCTTGAACCACAACCGCATCCGGGCCCACGTTAAGCACTTGCAAGAATAGGGCTTGGTCGGAGCGAAGGACTGTCTGTGCGGCAACTAGTGCCAGTCCACGAGTCGCCATATTAGACAGGGTCAAAGGACCCCAGCCGTCAAATCAACACTTTCAATTTCCTTACAATAGTGTAGCAGTACAAGCATCTGAGATCCCGGCGGGATCTCCACCACAACGTCAACAAGACCTTGTACAGTGATGCTTGCTGCCAAACGTAGCGACGACGGCAAAAAACTATTTGCAACCCGACAGCATTTCCAAATAACCCTGATCAACGAGGATTTTAACAGGCATCCTTTGAGAAAATTGGTAGACAAAAGGCAGGGAACAGCTCGCGACTTCGAGATCAGGACAGGTTCAAGCATAGCTACTTCGCCAATTTCAATGTGGGCATCCACTTGTCCAATAATGCCCATGCTCCACCATTTGTCGTGATGCAAGCATTAACAACATGACGTATTTGATGAGCAGGATCGACAACAATTGAAAAATAACGTCCGAAATCATGGTAGCCGAGGCTCCCGTGTCCACCAAGACACGCGCCTCCACACCTTGCACCGAACCAGATACCGCCGAGGAACCCACAGCTGCCGCGACCACACAACGCGCCAATTTCCTCCACTGTGTCCTCGAGCTAGGCCACCCTGCACAACCGAATCCCCATTGCCCAGTGTCAACATGTGTGTTTATGCTGAGAGCGAGTGAACCCTGAGTCATCAGATGTCAGAGATTGCAAAATGGGCCGGGTTTCTGATGTGTACTGACTCGCCTGTTGGGATTGAGGTGGAGCCGTCGGAGGGGCAGCGGGCACAGTAGCAGCAGTCGGTGTCGGAAGGCGATTCTGGCATCCCCTCGCGAAGTGCCCCGGCTGCCCGCAGCGGAAACAGGCTAGAGCCGGCCTTTGCGCCACCCAGTCCTCACGTTGATGCGGTCTCCAGCTTCATCGACAGCGTGCAGCATCCCCCCGTTTCTGATTCCATGGTGTGTGGGACCACAGCAGCTATGTCCCCCTCCAAAGATGTATTGTCGGCCGGAATCACCACAACTTTACTCGGCGACCATCCTTCGGTTCCCCGTCTCAACCAGGGTCCCTCTGTCTACACCGCCATCTGAGACCAACGCTATAGATTTTGGTGGGCCTGAAGACACCTGTCGGCCCATTGGATGTTTGAATGTCTTCGTCACACACAGGTAAGACCATCCCCATGTCTCTAGCCAAGTCGAGGTACACCGATTGTTCTCTTTTAGCCCCGCCCACCCCCCCCCCCCAACACATAACAGGAGATGGCAAAGCCATCTCCTGTTATACCAAGGTTTGGGAGAGTCGGGCCCGACGAGGATGTCGTGCCAGGGGATAGTGTTTTGCACCTTACGCGGACTGAATGGGGAGGGTTGCAATTGGAGGATGTGTCCCTTATGACCTTACGGCATCAAGCGTAAACTGGATGGAAGGCGTCCGCTCCCTCTGACAGCCTGTGACCGGTCCTAAGGGATGGTGTCTTGATGATGTACGAGGATAGGTTCCGTCGGCACCATTTCATTGTGCCCGCTGCCCTCCACCACAAGCTAACTCGGGGGGTGCATTAGAACAAGTTGTTACACCTTGGGGTGCGGGAAACGTTACTAATGATGCAATGCAATTATTATTGGCCAGGGATGTCAAGCGACGTGCACGACCTCATTCAGAATTGCATGGAATTCACACGTAGGAAACCGCCGTTGGAAAAGTCAAAGCCTCCATTGCAGTCTATTTCGGTTTCGCGCATCATCTAGTTAGTCGCACTCGACATCCTCGGGCCATTTCCAGCTTTTAAGCTAAAATCACAGGGCAGGCGCAGTTCGTCCACTAGGGGCGTTGGGGCGCCGCCCCACCCCAGCAGCTAGAGAAATACTTTTTTTTATTAAAAATACTTTCTATAAATTGTTTGGTTGTGTTTACATTTTTTCAATATAGTGATTCTCTCAACATCAATTGCCAAATGAAGATAACATTTTAAGTTCATATTAGAAACCTCTGCAACAACACAGTCTGATTTGTGCCTCGGGGAGGTCTCGGGACGGCTGTGAAGGCATCTGAGTGAGAGATATCTCCTTCATTCATTGCGAGTAGCTTCACATTGTAGCAACGCCGTTTGAGACCCATTCAGGGTGGTGAAAAAGGTGCCCATAGCTGTAATTACTATGTCACAACGCTAGGTTGCACTGTGCAAATGTAGCAGGTCACTGCTTTTGGCAGTGTCAAAGGGGTTGTGTAGTGTGGACTTGAGGGTTATGGAAACAGCATTTGAGTGCCTTATTGTTTTGTTTCGTATTGTTTATAAATGCTTACCGTTGGTAAATAATATAGTTAGATAATTTTCACGGGAAGGTCAATAACATGACGAGGTTTTTATTAATTAAAACACCATATTTTCAGAGGTCACTCGCAACAGCCCCACCTAGTGGAAATGTTACGAGCCGCCACTGGCACAAGGGCTTTGACAAGACAAAGAGCTTTAAAAAACAATCTCACTACAAGTGTAATGACATCAGAGTCTACCTGCCGTGTGAGTGGACTAGTGGCCACGGGAGGTAATGACAGGGGAGTCAGCCTACAGCATGAATGCACTAGTGGCCACGGGAGGTAATGACAGGAGAGTCAGCCTCCAGTGCAAAAGACTTGTGGCCATGGGAGGTAATGACAGGGGTGTCAGCTGTGAGTACGAAGGGACTGGTGGCTACGGGAATGATCGAGAACGGGAGCGTGGTCAGGTGACAGAAGAGGATGGTAGAGTCTGCTGGTGGAGTGAGCATCCAGAGTCAGTAAGAAGGTTCAGGAAGGGGGCGTGGCCTCAGTCCGTACATAAGGGAGATGCGCGGGTTGTTGCAATGGGGTCTCTGCCTGTTTGAGTGAACGTGTCTTCAATAAAGAAAATATCATAAGAAAAGTGTGTAAATTCTTCTTTACACAAGGATCTGAACTTGATTGGACAGAAAAAAGTACCAGGGGAAAATTTGGCCATAAACGTAAACTCATGGAACGGGTATATAAGCACTTCTTTTTTACTAAGCAATGCCATTGTAAGTAATTTCTTATAATAGATTTGGAGTTCATAAGCTGAATGCCACTTTGGGCTGTCAACGGCGTTTGTCCAGTAAAGGAACTAGTCCATGCCACATGAATGTGGAATTTTCACTTTCTCAGCATCATCAATGGCGATGGCACAACCCAATGATTTATTTAATATGGGGGTATTTTTTGCATTTGGCAATAATATACTGTACATTGGGCTAATGTTCCAGGCAACTGACCATTTTTCATTAAAATCCAGCAGCATTTGTTTAACAAGCCTGAATGTTGATGAGACCAAAATGTTGAAACTGGTCCAAAATTGTTGAAACTGGCATAGTTGGCATGGGTTAATAGTATTGGTCTATAAGTTCTCCTTATATTTGTATTTTCCTTATAATACAGGTAAGACGTTTTAACAGTATTCTCGTGAGAGTATTTTATTTTTTCCCCAATATTAGCCCGATGTTGCTTCAGTGCCAAGTCATGTAAGGAAATAAACCATTCAGATGTCTTGCAGTGCAGTGCAAGTCTTCATGTTAAAGACCACTCCGTAGATGCAGATATTTAGAGCTACTGCTAAGATCCCTTCAAGTGACCTGCTTCGTATAGTAGAGGGTGGCACTTTCCAATTCACCCTACCACAGAGAGTAATGTTTGCAACAGGGCAGTCGAAATTATGTTTTTCATTCTCGGAGCTGGAATTTATTCCAATTAGAAACTGAAACAAATTGAATGTGATAATGTTGTGCAGTCATTAATGTCTAGACTGAGACTTTAAAATTAACTTGATTGAGAACTCAGTTTAATCACATGCAGCTGCTTGGATTCAACCCCAGGATCTCGGTGGTGCCAGCTCGACACAGTACTTAAAGATAAAAGATCACATTTTACAATGTGGTGCATGTCTAATGTTCATAAGAAGGGTCAATGACAGCACTGTAGTTTACAGTGCATTGTTCAATCACAAAGTGTAAATGAGGTTGATGGGGTGCGATCCTGTTCTGTTCAAGGCCTCAGTTGTACCGTGTCAATATGAAGGCCGGAAATAAATCAAACAGTTCTTGCAGTAAAATGCTTGACCACACGGCTATTCAGAAAATCAACCAATAAAGGGACAATTTCTACAATTACCATATTGATGTGCACTTAACCAGCTGGGGAAAAAAATAAAGAGTTGTCACAGCTGTTGCTAGGCTTGCGAAGGAAATCAACACTTCTTGGACCACCTGCCATGCCCCTAATGTAGTGTTATAAACTCAGTGACTTGTTCAAGTCCTGTGACCCATTTTCAGCAATTTAAAAACCACACGGGAAGCTCTATCCTGCAGTGTTCATTGTGTCTTTTTCATTCCAAAGGCAATTAGATGTAATTGCTCACACTGCATGGCAACACAGTTTTCTCCAATTATTATTTGGTCTTGATCTGCAAAATATCCCCTGAGCAGAACGACTCTTCATAGCCATACAGAGAATATGTTGTTGAGAAAATTTGCTTTGTTTCTCTGCATTTACAAAACGATAATGCAATACACATATTCCTACTGCAAACACGTAATTGTGATGGTTACTTTCTAAGCTTGGGTTCATTCTGTGGCATTAATAGAGGGAAAATTAGGTGCTTTGCTTTGGCTAAGAAAATAAAAATGACAGCATGATGGGCAGCAGATTTCAACAGTAAAAAGCCTTACATGTTATTTAAAAATGGTAAAAAAAAGTATATCACTTGGTAGCAAGTCAACAATGGTCCTATGCAGAACGTTGAATTTTACCACTGTCTCTGAATCAACATGGAAATGAGCATTTACAATTTACAATGCTCATTTGAGTATTGGACACTTACTTTTGACATGCAGCTCAGCCTACATCACTCTATGTATCAGGAACCCAACAAGATTTCCACATTTTACACTGCAGAGCTTGCAGAGTAATACTGCATTCCACAACCAAAACATGTATTACATATGAGTCGCCATCATAAGATTATTTGCCAAGATGGGCTTACGTCTATACGCACAATGGCGCATCAAATAAAGAGATAGCGTTTCCAACAAAAGTGAAATATTTCTTGTCAGAGGCAGGACAGTGACAAAAAAATATTTTGACACATTGACATTGAGGATTTTAGACCCATGTCAAACTACGTATAACCGATTGAGTATAACTATGTCACTCAAACAACTACAAATAAGGCAACATAGACGCACCGAAATGGCACAATATAAGTAGAGCATCATCTATAACAAACCCATGCAGTAGATATTGGGCCAAATTAATATACTGAAGCTGCAACACATCACACTGGAGACATTGATACTTTTTTGCACAAAAATATCACGGGAGAACATTAGCCAACACGATAGAGTTATAAATGTCGAGCTGATACCGAACCAGCACCTCGAACATTCCCTAGGAAAATCCATAAATGCATTTTTTATATATAAAAAAGAAGAAAATATTTCACCGTTACCCAGATTCAGGATGTTTCCAATACTGTCATCCTATATCAGAGTATACTTTTATCCACGTTTACATGTTTTATTATACAAAACTGTAAATAAGCCAATGCCAAATGTATGAACTTAAACTTATTATTGCAGAATTCCCGAAAATTATGTAAATTGCTTGTTTATTGCATGGCTCTGAGTTTATTCAATAATTATTAAAATACAAATCACCATTCAACACGAACGTTTTTACTTGCAGTCCTGTCTCGAAATGCAGTTTACTATTATTCCTTGGCTTTTATTTCTTCCGATATTTACAGAATTTCATGTTATTGTAGTAATAATTCAGAACTAAGACAGTAATGTAATCGCTGTCAATTGCAAAAGACTTAGATTATCTACAATATTCCTAATGACCGTAATTACACGTAAATTCTAATTTTTTTTTATGTTTAACTGACTGCAGCAATCATTCCACAATTATTCAAGGCAGGAAAATGTGTACAGGAAATTCGCATGAATTGTTATGATTTAACCCCTGCGTGAAAAAAAATGTATAGCATAGAGATGGAGGGGGCCTTAATCACATATTAGGATGCTTTGTTCCCATAAGGACAGCCCTTATGCAAATGAGATCCCTCTGCTCAGCGTGCGTTGTTTGCGGTTTCCATCGGGAAATGAATTAGGATGACGATCGTATTTTGGTAATTGTAATAATAATTAAGGCATTGCCTGATGGTAATGATGATGATACACATTGGCTGATGATGATAGATAATGGCTGACTAGTGGTAAGGATAGCATTGGCTTACGTAGATTATGGTGGTGGTGGAGGATGATATTAGTTCTGGTAAGGATAATTGTGATGGTGGTCAGGAGATTAGTAATTATGGTGGTACTGTAATACGGTGGTGGTAGTGTTGATGAGGATAGTAGTGGTGCACAATACTGCAGATTCCTTAGTTTGTACTGGCGCCATTCCATTTTGCTGATAAAATTAAACCTATCAGAACATGCAGCTCCATGTGAAGGGGACAATGTGACTTGTTTCTCTGGGCAACTGCAAGTGAGGACACTGCTCCCACCAACCGCAGTGCTCGAGCTCAGACTGCACGGGTTGGGACATTGCTCACCACAGCACTGTCACAAGTAAAGTCCTCATCTGAGAGTACTTTCGGTGCATGTGGTCGGCAAATAACACCCCCTGAGGTCCCTCCAAAAATAATGCTAAATTTATTGGGGTTACTCAAGTAGGTTCGACAGCAGCAGGAGAACTAGCAGTTGGGATGTAACGATGAATTGATTCGATTACTATTTGGTTCTAACGCTCACAATGCACGCTTACAATTGTGCATGTGAGAATCAACATGGTTTTGATTCGTTCATTCGTGACTCCTGCAGCCACTAGAGGTGCTTCAATGCAACACAATGAAAACAAAATGGTTCTTTGTTATCCCGACATCGTAATAGTTCATCAAATCACGAATAAGCCTAAATTGTTAGAGGCCAGTTAACAGCACCCAGAGAGGTTCCAAAGGTGGAGGTCGGTCGGATGAAACACCGGTTGTGTGGGTTACATTGTAGAGGGCCCGTTTTGCCATGGGCTTCCAGCACGGGAAAAAACTGCACCATTGTTACGCCTGGTCTGCACCCCATAGCCCAACATGTCTCCATAGCCACTATGCAGTCACCATTTGTCTACACAGAGACTTATAACCATATATAATCCAGTGTAGAGACGGGCTTGATGGGTCATGTAAACATAATCGACATTAAACATACACTCATGTGCTGTTATTCGAAGTCGTTGCGATCCCCTCTCCATTTGGATGGCAGTGTGACTTGTAGGATTCTAACCTATATATATCGATAGGTCAAAAATTGGCATAATCTACAGAAGTATTCGACTCATACCCTCCGTTTGGCTGCCATCTATGAGCGACATCACCCCTCCTCACATCCAACGGGAGGCTACGGCTGCCACGCTTTTGCAGAATATTCACACAAAGCCAAAGTCTGCGGTCAATCTCTTTGGCTCACCTGCTGCTATCATCACAGCACGCACTGCGGGCCTATATGCCATGCCAGGACGCATCAGCAAAGTCACTGGAGCACGGGTAGCTCTCATACACAACAAGGAACCAATTCCTCGGGGATGATCCTATGATCCAGTGGGATGAATGGGCCCTGCTCACCGTGCTCAAGAAATTACCAAGGCCTGTGTGCAGCAAGCCTGTACAGGTGGGGCTTACGCGACAACCCAATCTGTAGCTGTGGTGCAGGAGAGAAAATTACGTACATTGTTGAAGACTGACCGCTAACCAAGGTTAGCGGGCGGTCCGAGGACACTCAAGCTGATTGCCTCGACACAAACCCGCCTCCGATTAGCATGGTCGGCTCTGTGGTGCCACAGCGACGGGGCCGCTCTGCCAAGCCAGGGAGCCGCCCGGCTTCCCCCACCGCACTGCCCCCCATCACCCGCCCCACATAAGCACACACCCGCACGCACCCCCCCCCCCCCCCCCATAGAGCTGGAAGGGAAGGTTACCTGATCGACCGGTTTTTATCCGAGAGACCCTTATCGGGATTAATTCTCACGGTTTCCGGCGATCAGGGAATTGGATGACCTCCCCCGTGCTACGTGGTACCGCGGCGCTGCTGCCGGCCTTAATATGGTGTGGTCGCGGCGTGGGGCATTCGGCCACCGCGGTTGAGGCGCATTTCCCCCCACACACACCCCCACGAGTCGACGGGGCAAGCAGGGGAGGCACGAGACAGCATGAATAGCGGGGTCACAGGGGCTGTTGCGCATAGTCATGGGGGTTGGGATAATTGCGCTTGAGCGCGCAGGCCCCATTGTTAGGAAGGGTAAGGGAGTAATTAGGATGTACGCCGCCAACGTCGCTCACTGATTAGCATATCAACAGCGCCTGGGGACTGCCGTGCGCGGGCTTGGGGTGCACGAGCCCATTGTTCAGCGCAGCATCCCCTTTGGAGGTAGGGAGGATAAATAGAGGAGCGCAGAGGGGAAATCGCTCTCTTACTCCAGCGCCAGGCGACCAGACGCAGCTCGAGCCAGCGACCCGGACGTCCGTGCGACGCACCGAGGCACGCGGTTAACACAAGGATCAGCGGACCGCCGTGGACACTTAACAGTGAGTAAGAAGTGAATTAGAATCATAGCCGATAAATAGGGAATAGGTGCCGGTTTAGTGGAATAGGCCAGCCTCGTCGACTCACTAATTCAACATTAGTTATCAGGTAATAAATCATTAATAGCGAAGCGTGGTCTCGCGTGATCTTGTCGTGCAGTGTGAGCGTGTGGGTGCGCTGTGTGCACAGTGGTTCGCCACGTGAGTGAGCGCTGCGCGGAGCTGAGCGCGCGGGTTGCGCGTGGGTACGCAGTGATTCTGTGGTGCTGCGGCTCGCCTCGTGCGTAATAGGCGTACCCCAGGTGCGCGATCATAACGCAAGCGGCCAGCAGACGGGGAGCGCTGCGCAGAGCGGTGCGAGAGTGGGTGTCGCGTGTGTTCACTCCGTGTGTGATACAGGTGCGCGAGTATAACGTGAGTTGAGTTGGAGTGCGCGGAGCGGCGTGTGTGTGTGCGCGCACGTTCACTACGTGTATAATACGGATGCGCATTGGTAACGTGCCGCACAGGGCTATACTGCGAGCACGGCGTTTGATTGACGATGATGTGCGCACGTATGCTCGCAGCGTGGGAGCGCGGCGCGAGGCTGTAAATAGTAGGGGCGTCGCGTTCGAATGCCGGCGAAACCGTAGCGGGTAATAGGGAGGTGGGGTAACGTAAACGAATAGGGGATGCAGGCGGGAGGGACTCCGGGGGCTAGCGACCCCCACAAATTGGTGTCGGAAGCGGTACGGACCCCCGCGTTACCTCACGCTAAAATAAGACTAATATTTACCGGCCGGGGGGCCCCTTCGTGGAAGGCATTCGCCCGCAATCTCTTAGGGGCCAAGGAAATTAATGGATGGACGGACGCGCAGGCAGTACGTCAACTTAATATGAATCTTGATGGGCGGGCAGCCGATTTTGTAGAAGCGTTACCCGCGAGCGCACAGACACAGCTAGAGGAGCTGATGCGCCGACTCGATCAGCGGTTTGGCACGCGTGACGAGGAGGAAGCAAAATCGGCCTTAGAGGCGCGCCGGCGCCAACCTGGCGAAGATCTACGTGATTACGCCGAGGATGTGCGCGAGTTAACAAAGATCGCACGCCCGGGGTACGCAACTGATGTTATTGAGGAACTGGCCGCCGAGAAAATCCAGCGGTACCTGTCTCGCACGGCGTGGTGGCAGCCAGACATGAGCTGCCCACGTCTTCCCTTTAACGCCCTTGTCGAGCGCGCACGTAAGTGTGAAAGAATTCACAGCGAACGCGCGCAGCTCCGGGGGCTGGGACGAGAGCGCGCCATTGCGAGCCTGCTCTCGGAAGACGAGGAGGAGGAACAGGAGCTCGCGAGGACGGTAAGGGGCCGGGAAAGAGAGCCTCCAGTGTCCCGCGAGACAACCCCGGGATGGGTTGCCGGTATACAAACGGGTATAAAGGATGTCTCCGGCCAGGTAACCCAGATAGACGACAAGGTAAACCAGGTACGCGAGGACGCAAATAAAAATATGAAGACCCTCCAGTCTGAGATGGGTGAACTACGCTCGACAGTAGGGGGACTAGCCGGGAGGGTGCCCAATTAGAGTCCGATTTGGGACAACTGCGTACTGGGAGAGGGAGCGGACAGGGGACCCGCTACGGAGCCGCCACCCCTCCCCGGGCATGTTATATGTGCGATCGCCGAGGGCATCTAGTGAGGGACTGTCCTCAGGTCGCCCGAGCTAGACAAGAGCTAAGGTCAAACACTAAGGCCCCCTAGAGAGGGGACCACCGGGGGTGAAATCGACGTAGCCCCGACACAAACAAGCTGTGAGAATAATGGCGAGCGAGTGATCTCCACACAGGTTCCAGCAACAACGCCCACAGAAACGGTGACTCCTGGCGACTGGCTGCGGGAGCTGGTGGCGGGGATCACGGGGGCCACGTCGCTGGTGGAAGGGGAGGTAAACGGAGTGCGTACCCGAATCCTGCTGGACACGGGGGCGGTGGCCTCGCTCGTGAGCGCAGCGCACTGCAGCGCGATCGGGGTCGACGTGCGTCACCTGCAGGCACCGGACCGCGCGCTGCACACGGCGAGCGGAGCCGGAATGGGGCTGCTGGGGAGAGCCACCCTAGAGGTCCGCATAGGCAGCCAGGTGTGCACGCAGGAGTTCTACGTGTCGAGTGCGTTGTGTCACGAGTGTATCGCAGGCACCGACCTCCTAGAACGGTTGGGACTCAACGTGCAACCCCGCCAGCGATGCGCCACCATGGAGAGCAACGGCGAGCGGATACCGTTCCTGGGACGAGAACCAACGCGCCGCCGCTTTGCACCTGTGGCCGCTATCCTGGCGACGGCAGTCACCATCGGCCCGCTCACCGAGATGCTGGTGCCGGTGGCAACATCCCCCACCGACCCCGCGCTCCGACCATCAGGGGAGGTAATGCTAACTCCTCACCCGGAGTTGGCAAAACGGTATGGGGTTGTGGGATCCGCCACGTTGGTAAACGCAGATGGGGACCGATTGTTTATGCGGATGTTTAACCCCCACAATACCCCAGCGATACTGCGACGGCGCACCCCGATAGCCACAGTACACCCCCTGCACGCACGCCACTCTAACGACTCGGTGTTCGCACTCTGGGCTGAGGACCCCGGTCGTCCTGAGGGTGAGCAGGACCTGGCCTGGCGAGTCGGCCCGACTCCCCGAGCCGAGGTCGTTCCCCTGCTCGACGCGTTACATGTACCATGGGCGGATTTACCTAAGGGAGAGGCCGATCGGCTGCGCGAGTTACTGCGGGAGTATGCCGACGTATTCAGTGAACACGACTCGGACGTGGGTCGGACCGATCTTGTTAAGCACCAAATTGACACCGGTGCAGCCCGACCCATCAAACTCCCTGCGTACCGAGTGGGCGCACCCGAACGCGCCCAAATCAAAGAGGCAGTTGGGGACATGCTTCGCGATAACATAATTCAGCCCTCGGCGAGCCCCTGGTCAGCCCCGGTGGTACTAGTAACGAAAAAGGATGGGTCAACCCGGTTCTGCGTCGATTACCGTAAACTAAATGCAGTCACGCTCGGCGATGCCTTCCCCATACCCCGCATCGACGACACCTTCGACAGTCTCGCAGGAGCGCGGTATTTTTCCACCCTCGATCTGGCGTCCGGTTACTGGCAGGTGGAGATGACGGAGGAGGATCGGCCAAAAACAGCATTCACCACCCCGATGGGCCTGTTTGAGTTTCGAGTGTTGCCGTTCGGACTCACTAACGCGCCCGCGACGTTCCAGCGGTTGATGGAGTTGGTGATGCGGGGCTTGCAATGGGAACAGTGCCTGATTTACTTGGACGATGTGATAGTGTTCAGTAGATCTTTGTCTGAGCATTGGTCCAGGCTTCGAGAGGTGTTCCAGCGACTGCGAGCGGCTCATCTCAAGCTCAAGCCACGTAAGTGTTACATCGCACAACGCGAGGTGGGGTACCTCGGGCATCGCGTCAGCGAGGCAGGCGTGCGCACCGATCCGGAGAAGGTACGCGCCGTAGTGGAGTGGCCACGGCCAAGGAATCTGACGGAGATCAGATCATTTTTGGGGCTCGCCACCTATTATCGTCGATTTGTAAAGGGATTCAGCGAGATTGCACGCCCCCTCACCCAACTCACCTCCCCTAAGCACCCCTATCAGTGGACGGGGGCCTGCCAGACGGCCTTCACCACTCTCAAAGACCACCTCACCCACGCCCCCACCCTCGCTTTCCCCGATTTTACCACCGATTTTATTTTGGACACCGACGCCTGCAGCAGCGGGCTGGGCGCGGTGTTGTCACAGGTACAGGATGGGACGGAACGAGTCATCGCGTACGCCAGCCGGACCTTGAGTGGGGCCGAGCTGAACTATTGCGTGACCCGCCAAGAGTTGTACGCCGTGATTTTCGCATGCAAACAGTTCCGGCCGTATTTGTACGGCAGGAGATGTCGCGTACGCACTGACCATTATGCTCTGCAGTTTCTTCTTACATTCAAGGAGCCGCGGGGGCAGATGGCCCGGTGGTTGGCGCAGTTGCAGGAGTACAACCTGCAAATCGAGTATCGGGCTGGCCGGACGCATGCAAACGCGGACGCCTTGTCGAGGCGACCCACGGTGTACGCCGAGACGAGGGCGGAGGAGGCCTGCCCGTGTTTCACGGGGGGACGCTGCCGGCAGGCAACGGACCCCCGAGAGGCCGCGGCCACTGACCCCCCCCAGCGAGAGAGAGTGCAGTGTGCGCCACGGAAACCCTCACAGGTGGCACTGAGGATCCCGTCGACCGCCCGGCAAGCGCGGGACCCGCGGCTCGGGACCCGATTGGACGGATCCAGGAGGACGTCGGCTGCGCCTTCCCGGGCCTAAACGACGAGCAGCTGAGACAGACCCAGCAGCGAGATCCGGATCTGGCGGCAGTGGAGGCGGCACTGCGGGAGGAAAAGAGCGCCCTACCAGGACCCTGGAGCGGTTTGTATGCCCGGTTGTGTGTGCAGAACGGAGTGGTACGGGAGTTAACCGAGGCCGGCCAGCCGGGGTGCATCTGTGTTCCTGCCCAGGTGCGACCCCAGCTGCTACGGCTGGTGCATGACCACCCACTCGGGGGCCACGATGGGGAACGACGTACTCGAGAGACCCTGCGTCGCCAGTATCTCTGGCCCAAATTGGCACAAGACGTGGCGGCCTGGGTACAGGGCTGCCGCGCCTGTCAGCAGTGCGGGCCGAAACCGGCACGATACCAGGTACCCCTAAGGCCGTTCCGCGTCAGCCGCACGAATCAGCTGGTCGGGATCGACCTACAGGGGCCATTCCCGCGATCCCATCGAGGCAACCGATATATCCTAGTCGCAGTAGAGTATTTCACCCGCTACCCCGTGGCAGTGGCCATCCCTGATAAAACGGCCTTGGTGGTGGCCCGGGCATTTGTGGAACACTACGTACTTAAGCACGGGATCCCAGAACGAGTCCTCACCGACCAGGGTAGCGAGTTCGAGGCCGAGTTGTTCCAGGCACTGTGCCGAGAGTTCGGAATCCAGAAGGACCGAACCACAGCGTACCACCCCCAGGCGAACGGGATGGTGGAGCGCATGAATCAGACCTTATCGGGGAAACTCAAACGTATGGCGGCCGCAAATCAACGGGATTGGGATGAACACCTCCCCTACGCCCTTTTCGCCTACGCCACCACCGTACACACGTCGACGGGACAAACCCCGTTTTTAATGATGTTCGGCCGTGAGTCTCGTTTACCCGCAGATCTGCTATTCGGCGTCCCTTCCCCCCAGCCGGAGGAGGGAAGCCGCCCCGTGGAACACCTGTTGGAGACCCTACGAGAAGCCCGAGGCCGAGCATACCCGCAAGGGGAAGCCGCGCATCGGCGGCAGGAACAGGGCACCCGACCCCGCATGGAACCCCCCTTATTCCTGACAGGTGCTAAGGTGTGGCTACACACCCCTCGCGTCGGGGCCGGGCAGGTGGGGAAACTGACGACCTACTGGCGGGGACCCTGGACCGTGGTGCGACAGATCTCCCCCTGGACGGTACTAATTGATGGCGGGGAGAGGGGTCGAGAGACGGTGGTCAATGTCCGCCGCTTAAAACCGTGGAAAGCGGCCCCGGCGAGAGAGAACCCCGTCACCCGAAGGCCCCGAAATCCCGGAGTACCCGCATCCCCCGTGCCCGGGGGCCTCGCGCAGTATATGGGCCCCACGGAGCCCAGGGCTCCGAGGGGCCCCGGGCGGGGCCGGGGGCGACGAGGACGGCGACCCTTAAACCCCACCGCTTCTGAGTTTGTTCCCCAGCCCGCAGGTGCCAGAGGCCGAGGGGAGCCGTTGGAATGGAGGAGGAGACCACCGCCGGAGCCCCAGGAGACGGAGCCGCCACCCCCGAGGCCAGCCACAAGGGCCGGGCGAATCCCGCGGACCCCGCGGCGATACCTCGTGGGGGCAACCCAGGCGAGGTGCTCAAGTCAACCCGGGACGGGGACTGGCACCCCGGGGGGCTATGTGGTGCCACAGCGACGGGGCCGCTCTGCCGAGCCAGGGAGCCGCCCGGCTTCCCCCACCGCACTGCCCCCCATCACCCGCCCCACATAAGCACACACCCGCACGCATCCCCCCCCCCCCCCCATAGAGCTGGAAGGGAAGGTTACCTGATCGACCGGTTTTTATCCGAGAGACCCTTATCGGGATTAATTCTCACGGTTTCCGGCGATCAGGGAATTGGATGACCTCCCCCGTGCTACGTGGTACCGCGGCGCTGCTGCCGGCCTTAATATGGTGTGGTCGCGGCGTGGGGCATTCGGCCACCGCGGTTGAGGCGCATTTCCCCCCACACACACCCCCACGAGTCGACGGGGCAAGCAGGGGAGGCACGAGACAGCATGAATAGCGGGGTCACAGGGGCTGTTGCGCATAGTCATGGGGGTTGGGATAATTGCGCTTGAGCGCGCAGGCCCCATTGTTAGGAAGGGTAAGGGAGTAATTAGGATGTACGCCGCCAACGTCGCTCACTGATTAGCATATCAACAGCGCCTGGGGACTGCCGTGCGCGGGCTTGGGGTGCACGAGCCCATTGTTCAGCGCAGCATCCCCTTTGGAGGTAGGGAGGATAAATAGAGGAGCGCAGAGGGGAAATCGCTCTCTTACTCCAGCGCCAGGCGACCAGACGCAGCTCGAGCCAGCGACCCGGACGTCCGTGCGACGCACCGAGGCACGCGGTTAACACAAGGATCAGCGGACCGCCGTGGACACTTAACAGTGAGTAAGAAGGTGAATTAGAATCATAGCCGATAAATAGGGAATAGGTGCCGGTTTAGTGGAATAGGCCAGCCTCGTCGACTCACTGATTCAACATTAGTTATCAGGTAATAAATCATTAATAGCGAAGCGTGGTCTCGCGTGATCTTGTCGTGCAGTGTGAGCGTGTGGGTGCGCTGTGTGCACAGTGGTTCGCCACGTGAGTGAGCGCTGCGCGGAGCTGAGCGCGCGGGTTGCGCGTGGGTACGCAGTGATTCTGTGGTGCTGCGGCTCGCCTCGGGGGAGCGCTGCGCAGAGCGGTGCGAGAGTGGGTGTCGCGTGTGTTCACTCCGTGTGTGATACAGGTGCGCGAGTATAACGTGAGTTGAGTTGGAGTGCGCGGAGCGGCGTGTGTGTGGGCGTGCGTGCGTAATCGGCGTCCCCCAGGTGCGCGCTCATAACGTAAGCGGCCAGCAGGCGGCGAGCGCTGCGCAGAGCGGCGCAAGAGTGCGTATCGCGTGTGGAGCTGTATGCGTGTATGCGCGCACGTTCACTACGTGTATAATACGGATGCGCATTGGTAACGTGCCGCACAGGGCTATACTGCGAGCACGGCGTTTGATTGACGATGATGTGCGCACGTATGCTCGCAGCGTGGGAGCGCGGCGCGAGGCTGTAAATAGTAGGGGTGTCGCGTTCGAATGCCGGCGAAACCGTAGCGGGTAATAGGGAGGTGGGGTAACGTAAACGAATAGGGGATGCAGGCGGGAGGGATCTCGGGGGCTAGCGACCCACAGGTGACGCGATGCCCGATCCACGAGTACGCAGGAGACATCGCCGCGATACACTCCGCCGCTCCTGACGAGGTTATCCGGCTCGACCACTTGGATGCGAAACTGTTGCTCGGCATCTACGTCAGCCAATTGGAGAGGAGGAGGAGCGTGTATAAGAAAAATGATCCGTCAAACTTTTGGCAACAAAAATGGCTCATTACACAGCTACATAAAGTTTACAATATGTAATTAAACACACAATCATGACCTTGTAATACAAAAAAAGATCTCCCATTTAGACTGTTAGGCAAGTGCTATTAACACGCATGAATGATGGCCCGCACGGCACATGAGGGGATGGGTGGACAACACTTTGTATGGCCGCCTTTATCTCCTCAGTGCCGATATTGCCACACCACACAAGGCACTCAATTACAGCTGAGTTGATCTAAGGAGAGGCCCAGGACCGGTTCAGATAATCGTCACTGGTGTTGGCCGTGAGCATGGAACTGGTGTCGCTAGGTTTGTAGAACAGTGAGTTAACCACTGCACCTCCGCTCCCCCTCATCTTGTAATAGCGCACACACTAACACACCTCACCTGGGCATTAAGACGCACCCAATGCAAGTTTTCCAAATCTGCTCGCCCAACAACAGCTGCCATTCGGGGAGCTGAGCGAGGGCTTGCCCGTCGACCTCACCGTGGCTCACAGCTTTGCCGTCTGGAAATTGGCGCTGGCTGCGTGGGGAGGCGCCGCCAAGCCCAGCCAGCATTGGCGCAGCTAGCCCACATGGCTAGCGAGGGTGGCTAGCCCACACGGCTAGCGAGGGTGGCTAGCCCACATGGCTAGCGAGGGTGGCTAGCCCACATGGCTAGCGAGGTTGGCTAGCCCACATGGCTAGCGAGGGTGGCTAGCCCACACGGCTAGCGAGGGTGGCTAGCCCACACGGCTAGCGAGGGTGGCTAGCCCACACGGCTAGCGAGGGTGGCTAGCCCACATGGCTAGCGAGGGTGGCTAGCCACATGGCTAGCGAGGTGGCTAGCCCACATGGCTAGCGAGGTTGGCTAGCCCACATGGCTAGCGAGGGTGGCTAGCTCACATGGCTAGCCCACACGGCTAGCGAGGGTGGCTAGCCCACATGGCTAGCCCACATGGCTAGCGAGGGTGGCTAGCCCACATGGCTAGCGAGGGTGGCTAGCCCACATGGCTAGCCCACACGGCTAGCGAGGGTGGCTAGCCACACGGCTAGCGAGGGTGGCTAGCCCACACGGCTAGCGAGGGTGGCTAGCCCACACGGCTAGCGAGGGTGGCTAGCCCACACGGCTAGCGAGGGTGGCTAGCCCACACGGCTAGCGAGGGTGGCTAGCCAACATGGCTAGCGAGGGTGGCTAGCCAACATGGCTAGCGAGGGTGGCTAGACCGCACGGCTAGCGAGGGTGGCTAGCCCACATGGCTAGCGAGGGTGGCTAGCCCACACGGCTAGCGAGGGTGGCTAGCCCACATGGCTAGCGAGGGTGGCTAGCCAACATGGCTAGCGAGGGTGGCTAGACCGCACGGCTAGCGAGGGTGGCTAGCCCACATGGCTAGCGAGGGTGGCTAGCCCACACGGCTAGCGAGGGTGGCTAGCCCACATGGCTAGCGAGGGTGGCTAGCCCGCACGGCTAGCGAGGGTGGCTAGCCCACACGGCTAGCGAGGGTGGCTAGCCCGCACGGCTAGCGAGGGTGGCTAGCCCGCACGGCTAGCGAGGGTGGCTAGCCCGCACGGCTAGCGAGGGTGGCTAGCCCGCACGGCTAGCGAGGGTGGCTAGCCCACACGGCTAGCGAGGGTGGCTAGCCCACACGGCTAGCGAGGGTGGCTAGCCCACACGGCTAGCGAGGGTGGCTAGCCCACACGGCTAGCGAGGGTGGCTAGACCGCACGGCTAGCCCGGGTGGTGTGACTGCGCGGCTAGATCACGTGGCGTGACCGCTCACTCGGTCATTGTTTTGTTGTTCTTTTATTGTTGTTTTATTGTTGTTTTATCGTCGCATTCGACAAATGTTTTCCCGAGAAAGGCAACGGTTCCGTACGCCACTTCCTTCGCACATTCTCCGACTTGCACTGCCACTTCCGCGGAGATGGCTGGGTTCAGGCCCGGCACTCTGTGTGTGCGTCTGCGCGCGCGTCCCTCATCAAAAGGGTTCACTTTAAACGACAATCGGCTCGTTCCCCGACGTTCTCGCAACGACCGCGCTTCCGTCGGCGTTGCGTCGTCAGGAGACGATCAATCCCTTGGGAAATATCGTGCCGAGCAGATAACACAGAGCTACCTCAGAGATCACGGCAGGCGCTTGCCCTGCAGTACATGAGTAATGTTCATCGGGCGACAGTCAAACCGTCGCCCGATGAATCATACCGCGCCGGGTACTAATGTAGCGTTGAATCGACCTAGACGATGCCCCCTGACCTAGACGATGCCCAGGACAAGATGGGATCATTTCCACTGATATTAGCACGGCGGGTGAATCAAACTGAGGTTGGCGAATTCGCCGTGACAAGGCCCCACTCTGATTTCAAACCACGCCACCCGCCCGGGGAGGTCTTTAACATCCAAGCGTGAGCGAAGCAGGGGGGGCACCGTCTTTTTACGGTCAAATACACCCGGGCTGTATTAACCAGGGCGGACGCCGGGCTCGAACCAAATTGCCACAAAGGGCTGCAGTTAAAAATAAACTATTTTTCATTTTTATACTCTTAGGTTTTTCGGTAAAGTCACGTAGGTAAAAATAAATAATAAAAGTAAAAATAATAGAAATAATTTTCAAGTAAATCTAGCTGTGACGGTCCCACCTGATGACGGAGACTTGTGTTGCCTCCGAAACGTCGTGATTTATTCTTTTATTTCTATTATTATTTCAACGTTTATTATTTATTTTTACATACGTTACTTTACCGAAAGAAACCTAAGAGTATGAATCCTTGCAGTCACGAAAGCTTCAAATCTAAAATTATTTTTCATTTTACCAGGTTGAAGGGCTCCACTGAGCTATGTAGCTCTTTATCCACAAGCGACATGGCTATCACAAATGATAGCTCAACTCACTTGCTTATCATCGCGAGGAAATATATAGCGGCCAAATACTCTGAACGCACATTGTTGGTTCTAAATGTGGAGGGAAAACCTTGACCTGGAGAAAAATCCACGCGACCACGGGGAGAGAGACACGCACACTCCAAATGTACAGCAGCAGCAGGCGTCAGTGTCGGCATCGAACCCACGACCTCCTGTGTACCAGGTGAGGTAGTTAACGTCTCACCGCCGTGGATGCTGTTGATCTCGTGTGGTCAACGTGGCACAGCAGCAACAGCCCCCCCCCTCGTGGACTGGCAGCCTCCTGTACCCGCCTGTGAGGCATAGCGCCCTCTTGCGGGATAGACTCGCGCTGCAGATATTACAACAGCGGAAATTGCAACCGCTTCCGCGATAAGCCATATAGATGTGTACGTACGTTCTCACCGTTACATAAATGCCCACGATTGTGAAGTGATTTTAACAGAGTAAATGTCCGTGTTTGACGTACACCGCTGTGTGTGTGTGCCTCTCCAAACTCCACAACACGGGCAAGCCACTCGCCACTCGCCATGACACACGTGGCGCTCCGCCACTACACACGTGGCCGTGACACTCGCTGCACTCACCCCCCTCACTCGCACAGCCGCGAAACGCTCCCCCGTGGCTATCGGCCAGGCACCGGAGTGCAGCAGCAGGACTTTGCTGCACACACACACACAGAGTCCTGCTGTAACACACACACGTGTGTGTAGCAGCAGGACTCTGCTGCTACATACACGTGTGTGTGTAGCAACAGAGTCCTACACACACACGTGTGTATGTAGTATCAGGACTCTGCTGCACACACACACAGTCCTGCTGCTACACACACACACACGTGTGTATGTAGTAGCAGAGTCCTGCTGCTACACACACACACGTGTGTATGTAGTAGCAGGTAAAACATCAAAATTAATAAAAAAAATATTTTTTATTATTTTATTTTTATTAATTTTGATGTTTTACCTACGTGACTTTACCGAAAAAGCCTAAGAATAAGACTATCTCACTCATCTTAAGGCCAATGTAGACACATTGTTATCGAGGCTTCCCCAGATGTTTCCTATGTATACATTGCCAGTAGACCCCCCCCATAGGCAAGCGAACGCGTTTGAGTCACCCCCCCCCCTCTATGCGAACTCAACTGAGGGCCCCCCACTTGACCATACTTCACCACGCTGGTCGGCGCGGTCTGGCGCAGGAAGCGGCGAGCGTGGAGGGGACCCCACGTCTCCCGCGGGGTTCAGGGCTCCGTGGGGAGGCGCTCATCCAGCAGTGGAGTGGCGCGGGAGGCTTCTATAACACACCTTTCTTAATGTTTCATTAAAGTTAATTGTTTATAAATACATTCTAGATTTGAAGCTATCGTGACTGCAAGGATTCATATGCTTAGGTTTTTTCGGTAAAGTCACATAGGTAAAACATTAAAATTAATAAAAGTAAAATAAAATAAAAATCACGACGTTTCGGAGGCAACACAAGTCTCCGGTCCCACCTGATGACGGAGACTTGTGTTGCCTCCGAAACGTCGTGATTTTTATTTTAGTTTACTTTTATTAATTTTAATGTTTTACCTACGTGACTTTACCGAAAAAACCTAAGAATATGTTTATAAATACATTCATATTCAGTCGTGTACAATTAAAGCCGATGTCTACATCGTTGCTAAACGATATATGAACTTAATACAAAGGTATGCTAATGTAAGGAATACACTTTCAACATGAACGATTTCACACTATACGGTATTATTTAATGGGATACATGTTGACAATATGGTACATTTGTGGCTGAGTAGACCTAGACGTCGCTTTGTACAGGCACTGCAAGTTGGTCGTTACACGCTCACAGCATCGCCGCTCACCAAAACGAGACACACGAAGACACAAAAACTAGAGCGGAATATCGAGAAAGTCACAACGCCTCAGACACACTCACAGACACACACAGAGACACAGACTCAGACACACAGAGACACACAGAGACACAGACTCAGACACACACAGAGACACACTCAGACTCACACACACATACACAAGTAGAGGCACTCACAGATACACACAGAGACGCACAGACTCAAGACACACTCAGACACACAGAGACAGACACTCAGACACACAGAGACAGACACACAGAGACACAGACACACAGACTCAGACACACAGACTCAGACACACACAGAGACACAGACTCAGACACACACACAGACTCAGACACAGACTCAGACACAGACTCAGACACACAGACACACACACAGATTCAGACACACACTCAGACACAGACTCAGACACACAGACACACACACACACAGAGACACACTCAGACACACACTCAGACTACACAGCAGACACACACTCAGACACACAGACTCAGACACACTCAGACACTCAGACTCAGACACACACTCAGACACACAGACACACACACACCCACAGACACACTCAGACACACACTCAGACACACAGACACACAGACACATAGACTCAAACTCAGACACACACTCAGACACACACTGACACCACCACTCAGACACACAGATTCACACACAGAGACACACTCAGACACACAGAGACACTCAGACTCAGACACACACAGACTCAGACACACGTAGAGGCACTCACAGACACACAGAGACACAGACTCAGACACACTCACAGACTCAGACACACGTGTAGAGGCACTCACAGACACACTCAAGACACACAGAGACAGACACCCACACAGATACACAGAGACACAGACACACGTAGAGTCACACACAGAGACACACACGTCGAGACACACACATACACAAGTAGAGGCACTCACAGACACAGAGACACACTCAAGACACACACAGAGACACAGACACGTATAGACACAGACACAAGTAGAGGCACTCACAGACACACACAGAGACAATCACACAGACTCAAGACACAGAGACAGACACGTAGACACACACAGAGACACACTCAAGACACGTAGAGACACACACACAGAGACACAGACACGTAGAGACACACACAGAGACACACTCAAGACACGTAGAGACACACACACAGAGACACACACACAGACACATAGAGACAGACACAAAGATCCCCTCTATCGCCTGATCAGACTGCAGGGGCAAGTGCTGCTAGGGAGCGCCTAGAAAGGCCGGCACGGCACACGAGGGGGTGGGTGCCCAGTGCCACACCAAGCCGCCTTTGTCTCCCCAGCGGCGATGTTTACTACACACCGCACCAGGTACTCATTTGAGGCCGAGTCGACCTAGGGGAGGCCCAGGACCGGTTCATACAATCGGCCCCCATAGCGACGGTGAACGCGGGCCGCGCGTGACGTCACGGGGCCGCGCGTGACGTCACGTGACCACGCGGCACCGGAAGTCGCGAAAGGGGGCGGGAACCAATCGGAATCTCGGACTGTGACGTCACTGTGACGCATCAGACCGACATCCGGTTTCGTGGCTCGTGCGCTCAGAGTTGGAGAGACGCGTGGAGACGACGGAGACAGAAGGCAGCAGCTGGAGCCACTCCGAGCGACACTCTGAACAGGTGAGAGCGGCAGAGTTGTGACGAGCTCGACGTGTTACACGCGGCAGCTTGATGTGCTCACGATGTGAGTCACGATCTCGGTTTGTACCGATGGTGTGGCTCTGTGTTGATGCGAGTCCGTGTTGATGATGTGGGTCTGTGGTGATGATGTTAGTCCGTGTTGATCGTCTCGGTTTGTACCGATGGTGTGGCTCTGTGTTGATGTTTTAATGATGTGGATCTGTTGATGATGTGGGTCTGTTTAATGTGGCTTTGTGTTGATGATTTGGGTCTGTGTTGATGTGAGTTGATGATGTGGCTTTCTGTTTATGTGGGTTTGTGTTGAGTCTGTTTTGTTTGGGTCTGTGTTGATGATATGAGTCTGTTTTGGTGTAAGTTTGTGTTGATGTGGGTCCGTGTTGATGCAGCTTTCTGTTTATGTGAGTTTGTGTTGATGTTGAGTCCGTGTTGATTTGGGTCCTTGTTAATGTGGGTTCGTATTGATGTAATTTTTTGTTAATGTGTGTTGATTATGTGAGTCTGTGAGGATGATGTCTGTCCGTGTTGATGTGGTTTGTGTTCATGCGAGTGTGATGGTGTGGCTTTGTGTTGATGTGTGTTGATGTGGGTTTGTGTTGATGATTTGGGTCTGTGTTGGTTATGTGGGTCTGTTCGATGTGGGTTTGTGTTGATGTGAATGTGTTGATGATGTGGGTTTGTTTGATGTGGGTTTGTGTTATGCGAGTTCGTGTTGATGATGTATCTCCGTTTTGACGATGTGCGTTCGTGTTGGGGCTGTGGTTAAGTCAGGGGACAGAGACGGGGGAACATAGAAGTGCGGTACAATTAAGGATTTTGCTGCACTGCCGCACCCCTCACTCATCCCACTCACCCCTCATCCCACCTCCAGTGGCAGCTATCTCTCTAGGGAACAAGGTGGCTCAGCAGTCGGCCTGCAAGTGGCCATTAGTCTGCCAGCTGAGGGCGATGTGCAATCCCAATTGATTAAAAAAACTGTTCACGATTTCGAGATGTAAATCACATGGTGAGTAACGATCTCGTCCCACATCCTAGACTGTGCTTGACCCTACTACACTCGTCTCCCGCTTTCCTCACGGAGACCCAGACGGTGCGAGACGCAAAACACTCCGGTATTCCTGCTCTACACGTCACCAACATGGAGGTACGGGCTCGACTCGCGTGGTGAAGTATGGGCGAACATGTGATTCACATGCCTGTGTTCTCCACTCTCTATTCGCGTACCTACTCCTCACCATTTCTACCTTGGTGTGTGTCTGCCTGCCTGTGTGTGTATCTGAGCGTTTAACACGTAGCCTTTTGTGACCAAGGGGCCGTCCATAAATGACGTCACGCACCTGGGGGGGGGGGTCAGACATTTGTGACGATGTGTGACGAGGGGGGGGGGGTTGAGAAATGTGACGTCACATCAAAATGCGCAACTTTAAATAAATATAAACAACACGTTCTACTTAATTAAATAGACTTTTTAATAAATGTTTTCTCCTACAACATCAGAGTGCAGCGCCACATTAAATACGCACTACAATGACAATAGTTCAAAGCGATATGAAGCATGTTTTATTTTAGGGGGGGGCAGAGCTTTGTGACGTCATATTTGAGGGGGGGGGGTCTGACTTTTTGTGACGCCGTGTGATGAGGGGGGGGGGGGTAAAAAATCGTCCAAAATCGCGTGATGTCATTTATGGATGGCCCCCAATATCCATAACAGGTTTTTTTAGTTAGATCGCATAAATATGTGTCGTTAAATCCGCCACCACCAGACAGCCAATTAGTAAGGTTTGTCACATAAACAGAACATGCCAATTCGTTACTAGTGAAGTATTGGAATTGACGGCAGGAACTTCTTGACGGGTAACACACTTTTATTAAATCTTGACGTGTCACAATACAACGGGTGGTCTCTATCCTTTGGACTATACACTCCACTTAACTCGTGTAGACTCTATGCTTCTGGCTACACACAATACACTTGACTCGTGTAGACCCTATGCCTCTGGCTACACACAATACATTTGACTCGTGTAGACCCTATGCCTCTGGCTACACACAATACATTCGGCTCGTGTAGACTCTATGCCTATGGCTACACACACTACACTCGCCTCTGGGTTACACAGAGTCCCGGTCCCGTTAGGACAGCGGGACTAGGTACCGCAGGGCCCTATGTCTTCATCCCCGTCTTCATTCTTCGCTGGTTACATACTGCCCTTACACCTGTGTGCATCCCCTTTTATAGCCCCTGCTCACGAGAGACGGAGCTGATGCGGACGTCGACGTGAGCATCGCTCCTTAGTGAACCAATCACGACGCACTCTCTCTACGATCCGTTTTCCCCAGCGCGTGTTAACACTACTCCGCCAATCACACCGCGCTGCCACCCGGTCACTCCCTCTCAGCGCGTCACCGGCCCACAGCCAATCATTCCCCCGTAACCCACGACCCCGCGCTGACCCCTGATCCTCCACCGTCAGCGCGCGTCACCACATACACAGCCAATCATTACGCGCTGGCATACGATCCCTAATCCCAGCGCGTATCACCTCTACACTAGTACAGCACACCGGTGTGTTGGAGAGCAAAGCCACAACATTTACAATCAGAGTATGACGTTTCGCCAGTAATTACAACTAGCTTCATCAAGCAACAGCCAGATTTGTGGCTGCATTTGCCCAACAGTTTGTTACAGTCTATATTGTGGAATTTTGTCTGTGTGTGTAGATGAGCCGATATATAGTGAGAAAAAGAAAATGCGTGAGATGGAGTGCGCTCTCAGACTCAAAAGGAGCAGCCCCCATCAAGTGCAAAACCCCGCAAGGTAATAAAAATAATGGAGGACATCACATCAGCCATGTCGCATGGGGACATCAAGGCCGGCCAAGTTGCATGGGCACTTGATTTTGCTTTCAGCTGATTGGCTTGTGCAATGGAAGTGATGATGTAATACCTAGCAACCATTCTTATAGAAGTGAGTTACCATTTTACTGAAACTCCCATATTTACTTTAGTCTGTTTTCTCCTTCGATGTCTGCCAGACTTACGACAAAGTAATTATTTTCTTCCCTTTGGCCCAACGTGCACATTCATCTTATTGGTTCTTTCGGTAAAGTCACGTAGAAGGGAAGTAATAAAATAATAAAAATAAAACATAATAAAACAATTCTCACGACGTTTCGGCCACAACGCAAGCAGCCGAAACGTCGTGAGAATTGTTTTATTATGTTTTATTTTTATTATTTTATTACTTCCCTTCTACGTGACTTTACCGAAAGAACCAAGAAGATGAATCCCTGCAGTCACGAAAGCTTTAAATCGAAAAGTGCACATCATATGGCGTCTAAACTTTGGGCGGCAGGCTGGTAACATTTGTGTCTCACAGTAAGAATATCCTGGCTTTGATTCCCGACTCAGGTGCTTTTGCTTGTGGAGTCTGTATGTCCTCCACCTGTTCTGCATGGGGTTTCCTCAAGGGTATCCACTTTTCTCGCGTGAAAAACTGTTAGGAGTCAAACATCCCAAGACTAAACAATTGTCTGACATTATCCAGTTGGGATTACACCATTACCCCCTATTGTAATAATCGGCAATAACCTCTTTAAAAGATTATTGAGACTCAGCAAGGCTGTCCTTGGTGAATCTGCTTCTGTTCCTCCCTTAAAACCCATCTCCTCTTCTCCCTTGCCCACACTTCTGCTACTCCCTGCCCTCACCCCAGCTACGACCAGGCCCTAGCTCAACCCCTATCACCACCCCTACTGCTCCTCCCCCAACCCTGATACCCAACTAAGACCAGGCCTACGCAAAACCCCTCCTTTACCTTTCCCTCCTGTTCTGTCACCATAACGACACCACCACTTTTAATAACCCCACTCTTTATCTCAACTACCATCATCTTATGTGCAATGTTATAATTGCTGTAATGCACCTTGTAATAAGGCGTGATATAAATCTCACATAGGAAACAAAGGTAGTAATAATGGTTTATACTTTTTATCATTTCTGCAGAAATCATGCAGTCTACGGCAGCTACCTGACCCTCAGGGAGCAAGAGAACTCTTGGCCATGCAGGAGATATGGTACCTTGGGCTCCAAAATCAGGCCCGGGGCAAGTACAACCATGGCTACGATGACGACCAACACCGTTATATTCCGGTAAGACTCACGACAAAATACCTGCCTTGCCGGATGCGGCAGGCCACCCTGGTTATTACTTCGGGTGTCATTATCGTCGTCATCACATTCAACATAATCAACCACAGTGTTTACATCACAGGATCATTGAAAGAAGCGTTATCGTGCACACCATCATCATCCACAATGTCATCACACACGGTGTTGTCACGCACGATATAACTGGTATCCAAAAATCTCAATGCTGAAAAAAAAACCTGCATACATGCAGTCGGTATTTCATGTTGTCTGCCGGGCCAAGTCGCCCTTGAAAACAGTTTCTTCACTCAATGGGCTTTAAACTTGATTTTGAAGCTTTTGTGACTGCAAGATAGAGGCCGACCGAAATTCGGTTTCGGTTTCGGCGCCGAAAGTTGGCATTGGCCACTTTAGGCATACTTTCGGTTTCGGCCGGAAAGTAAATTTTTAACTTTCTGTCTGGTTTCGGTTTCGGCCAAAACTGATATTGACTTTCGTCGTCAACTAAAGATCTATTTTTAGAATATAACGCTAGTGATAAGTCTATCAGCCGGTCAGTCGGGGATCCTTGTCTTTAGTCTGTGTGTGTGTGGGTTGGGGCATCGACTGCGTAGCGATTCGCGCGCTGCGCTACGAACCCGGCGGCCCGAGTTCAATTCCCGCTCACGGCGGTGACGATTATTTGAACCGGTCCTGGGCCTCCCCTAGGTCACTCAGCCTCAAATGAGTAAGTGGTGTGGTATGTAAACATCGCCACTAGGGAGACAAAGGCCGTGGTGAATCCAAGACCGGGCGAAGCCGGGTAGTAAAGCTAGTACAGTATTTCATAAATCTTGTGTTCGGTAACTTTCGGTTATTACCTTTCTGTTTCGGTCTCGGTCGAAAGTGAAGTTAAACGTTTCGGTTTCGGCCGAAAGTAAATTTTTTACTCTCGGTCTGGTTTCTGTTTCAGCCGAAACCAGAAATTCAGTTTCGGTCGGCCTCTACTGCAGGAATTACTCTTTGGTTCTTTCGGTAAAGTCACGTAGATATAAAATAAAAAAATAATAGAATAAATTATAAGTTTGAGAAAACAAACCTAGTAAAATTAGAAATGTAATGCAGTGCAACACAGAGAATTGGCTAACACAGCAGTTAACACATTACCTGGTTGATTACGTTCTTACAAAGATTGCTAATGGGCTTTACTCGTGAAATAACACTTTTGATTCAGATAGTAGCATTGCCATGACTTTTTCAGGACGGTTCTGACAATTTCTCGCAGCGTTCAGCGTGGTTGCCGTGTGTAATACCAATTGAGCAATTTGGAGGTAAGTTTTCAGCATTGGGATGTTTGGTCATCACCAGTTACATTGTGAGTGTGTATTAGCTATGGGCGGACACCAGAGAACCAGGAGGAAAGTCATGCAGAACAGGGGAAGCAGCATACAAACTCTACACACTCCTAATTTGCTAAGGAGGGGTAGAACATACCATCTCCACACAAAAAGGGACTAAGCTGGGAATTTAACCCCAGGCCCTTCTTGCTGTGTGCCACAAGTGTGTGCAACAAGGTTATCTAGCACAGCAGACAAGCCTACCGAGTCTTGTTTTTACCCTTCACATAGGACTGACGAAGCGAGGCTAATTCTATAGCCGGTGCTCTTTCTCACTCCCATGGATTAAGTCTCTTTATGTTCATATTCTTCGGGTCTTTCGGTAAAGTCTCGTAGATAGAACAATAAAATAAAGACCAGAGAATATGAATTCCTGCAGTGACGAAAGCTTTAAGTCAAGATCTCTTCATGTTGTCTTACGAGCACTCAATTAGCAGTGATTGAATGAGACTCGATTGAATCGGCACTTAACCACTGTGTGATTGTTGCGCAGGTAAAACACGAGCACCTCAACTTTCGGTATGAGGTGCTGAAGACGATTGGGGAGGGCGGTCAAGGCATAGTGGTCGAGTGTCTTGACCACATGACAAACACCCTGGTGGCGGTGAAAATACTCAGAACTCCATTGAGGTAAGACTCCACACTGGCACGTGCCACAATGTGGTGGATATTATTAACGCAACTATTACGGAAGGCCGGGTGGCACAGTGGTAACATTTGTGCCTCACAGCAAGAATGGCCCGGGTGACCTGAGTTTATATCTCCCTGTTCCGCATCGGTTTTGTCCAGATTTTCCAGTTTCCACTCGACGTGAAAAAAAACCCTGACAATTTAACCAGGGGATACCAAACATCCCAATGCTATTTCCGAATTGAAAGTAAAATTGGCCCCTACCCTGAAACTACTGCATACTGTGTCTGTGAAACATAGCGCCTCTCTCCACAATCGCCTTGTGCTACGAGAGCCATAGTCAGTTAGGGCTCTAGCCGGCTCTAGTTGTGACTATGAATATTAATTGGCCAAAACATCTTTACATAAAAAGGATTTCAGAGCTTGGGAAATTGTTGGCACCAGCTCACTCCCTGGCTGCCTTCCCACTTGTATGTGGATCCTCATGCATCTCAATATTTCTGTCTTTGAGAGTGAGCCAAAAGTGTGCATGGTATTATAAGTCTAAATTATGATTGATGATATTAAATTGTTGACTCTCTTTGCAGCGCCATGAATAACAATTTGCAGTTGAGGGAGATACAAATCGGGATCATACTTGAGGAGAGTGACACCGACGACTCCAACATCATCAAGATGCTGGATTGGTTCCAGTTCAGGAAGCACTACACCATCGTCTTGGAGCTGTTGAGGTGCGTGCCAAGTGGCACTTGCATTGACGTGGTCTTGCGACCATTTGTCGTCGTAAAATTGTGGAGCTGCCATGAGTCTTGGAGGC
>NW_024704975.1:0-39601 GCF_018977255.1 Callorhinchus milii
CCGTCAGTGCAGCCGCTATGTTGAAGCGCAGCAACAGCGCCGCCGCGTGGCTCAATACCGTCACTGCAGCCGCTATGTTGAAGCGCAGCAACAGCGCCGCCCGGTGGCTCAATTACGTCACTGCAGCCGCTATAACGTAGCGCTGCGACAACAGCGCCGCCCGGTGGCTCAATACCGTCAGTGCAGCCGCTATGTTGAAGCGCAGCAACAGCGCCGCCCGGTGGCTCAATGCCGTCACTGCAGCCGCTATGTTGAAGCGCAGCAACAGCGCCGCCCGGTGGCTCAATACCGTCACTGCAGCCGCTATAGTGAAGCGCAGCAACAGCGCCGCCCGGTGGCTCAATACCGTCACTGCAGCCGCTATTGTGAAGCGCAGCAACAGCGCCGACCGGTGGCTCAATACCGTCATTGCAGCCGCTATGTTGAAGCGCAGCAACAGCGCCGCGCGGTGGTTCAATACCGTCACTGCAGCCGCTATAACGTAGCGCTGCGACAACAGCGCCGCCCGGTGGCTCAATACCATCATTGAAACAACTATAGTTAAGCGCAGCAACAGCGCCGCGCGGTGGCTCAATACCGTCGCTGCAGCCGCTGTTGTGAAGCGCAGCAATAGCGCCGCCCGGTGGCTCAATACCGTCGCTGCAGCCGCTATAACGTAGCGCTGCGTCAACAGCGCCGCCCGGTCGCTCAATACCGTCACTGCAGCCGCTAAGTTGAAGCGCAGCAACAGCGCCGCGCGGTGGCTCAATATCGTTACTGCAGCCGCTATGTTGAAGCGCAGCAACAGCGCCGCCCGGTGGCTCAATACCGTCACTGCAGCCGCTATGTTTAAGCGCAGCAACAGCGCCGCCCGGTGGCTCAATTACGTCACTGCAGCCGCTATGTTGAAGCGCAGCAACAGCGCCTCCCGGTGGCTCAATACCGTCACTGCAGCCGCTAAAACGTAGCGCTGCGACAACAGCGCCGCCCGGTGGTTCAATGCCGCCAGTGCAGCCGCTATGTTGAAGCGCAGCAACAGCGCCGCCGGTTGGCTCAATACCGTCACTGCAGCCGCTATCAATCTACGACTGTTTGTGGGACATTGCTGTGCGCAATTGGCTGCCGCGTTCGCCCACAAATATACAGTCAATTCACTTTACAGTGTGTTCTGTGAAGCGCTTTGGGACGTCCTCCTGACGTGAAAAGCGCTGTATCAAATGCAAGGATTATTATTATTATTATTAATATTATTGTGAAGCTCAGCAACAGCGCCGACCGGTGGCTCAATACAGTCAGTGCAGCCGCTATGTTGAAACGCAGCAACAGCGCCGCGCCGTGGCTGAATACCGTCACTGCAGCCGCTATAACCGAGCGCTGCGACAACAGCGCCGCCCGGTGGCTCAATACCATCATTGCAGCAACTATAGTGAAGCGCAGCAACAGCGCCGCCCGGTGGCTCAATACCGTCATTGCAGCCGCTATGTTGAAGCGCAGCAACAGCGCCGCGCGGTGGCTCAATACCGTCACTGCAGCCGCTGTTGTGAAGCGCAGCATCAGCGCCGCCCGGTGGCTCAATACCGTCACTGCAGCCGCTATAACGTAGCGCTGCGTCAGCAGCGCCGCCCGGTCGCTGAATACCGTCACTGCAGCAACTAAAGTGAAGCGCAGCAACAGCGCCGCCCGGTGTCTCAATACCGTCACTGCAGCCGCTATATTGAAGCGCAGCAACAGCGCTGCCCGGCGGCTAAATTTCGTCATTGCTGCCGCTATATTGAAGCGCAGCAACAGCGCCGCGCGGTGGCTCAATACCATCACTGCAGACGCGATAGTGAAGCGCAGCAACAGCGCCGCCTGGTGGCTCAATACCGTCACTGCAGCAGCTATAACGTAGCGCTGCGACAACAGCGCCGCCCGGTGGCTCAATACCGTCAGTGCAGCCGCTAAGTTGAAGCGCAGCAACAGCGCCGCGCGGTGGCTCAATACCGTCACTGCAGCCGCTATGTTGAAGCGGAGCAACAGCGCCGCCCGGTGGCTCAATTACGTCACTGCAGCCGCTATAACGTAGCGCTGCGACAACAGCGCTGCCCGGTGGCTCAATACCGTCATTGCAGCAACTATAGTGAAGCGCAGCAACAGCGCCGCCCGGTGGCTCAATACCGTCACTGCAGCCGCTATGTTGAAGCGCAGCAACAACGCCGTCCGGTGGCTCAATACCGTCACTGCAGCCGCTATGTTGAAGCGCAGCAACAGCGCCGCCCGGTGGCTCAATACCGTCACTGCAGCCGCAATGTTGAAGCGCAGCAACAGCGCCGCGCGGTGGCTCAATACCGTCACTGCAGCCGCTATGTTGAAGCGCAGCAACAGCGCCGCCCGGTGGCTCAATACCGTCACTGCAGCCGCTATGTTGAAGCGCAGCAACAGCGCCGCCCGGTGGCTAAATAACGTCACTGCAGCCGCTATGTTGAGGCGCAGCAACAGCGCCGCCCGGTGGCTCAATACCGTCATTGCAGCCGCTATGTTGAAGAGCAGCAAAAGCGCCGCCCGGTGGCTCAATACCGGCACTGCAGCAGCTATAACGTAGCGCTGCGACAACAGCGCCGCCCGGTGGCTCAATGCCGTCACTGCAGCCGCTATGTTGAAGCGCAGCAACAGCGCCGTCCGGTGGCTCAATACCGTCACTGCAGCCGCTATGTTGAAGCGCAGCAACAGCGCCGCCCGGTGGCTCAATACCGTCACTGCAGCCGCTATGTTGAAGCGCAGCAACAGCGCCGCGCGGTGGCTCAATACCGTCACTGCAGCCGCTATGTTGAAGCGCAGCAACAGCGCCGCCCGGTGGCTCAATACCGTCACTGCAGCCGCTATGTTGAAGCGCAGCAACAGCGCCGCCCGGTGGCTCAATACCGTAACTGCAGCCGCTATAGTGAAGCGCAGCAACAGTGCCGCCCGGTGGCTCAATACCGTCACTGCAGCCGCTATTGTGAAGCGCAGCAACAGCGCCGACCGGTGGCTCAATACCGTCATTGCAGCCGCTATGTTGAAGCGCAGCAACAGCGCCGCGCGGTGGTTCAATACCGTCACTGCAGCCGCTATAACGTAGCGCTGCGACAACAGCGCCGCCCGGTGGCTCAATACCATCATTGCAGCAACTATAGTGAAGCGCAGCAACAGCGCCGTCCGGTGGCTCAATACCGTCATTGCAGCCGCTATGTTGAAGCGCAGCAACAGCGCCGCGCGGTGGTTCAATACCGTCACTGCAGCCGCTATTACCTAGCGCTGCGACAACAGCGCCGCCCGGTGGCTCAATACCGTCATTGCAGCAACTATAGTGAAGCGCAGCAACAGCGCCGCCCGGTGGCTCAATACCGTCATTGCAGCCGCTATGTTGAAGCGCAGCAACAGCGCCGCGCGGTGGCTCAATACCGTCACTGCAGCCGCTGTTGTGAAGCGCAGCAACAGCGCCGCCCGGTGGCTCAATACCGTCACTGCAGCCGCTGTTGTGAAGCGCAGCAACAGCGCCGCCCGGTGGCTCAATACCGTCACTGCAGCCGCTATAACGTAGCGCTGCGTCAACAGCGCCGCCCGGTGGCTCAATACCGTCACTGCAGCAACTATAGTGAAGCGCAGCAACAGCGCCGCCCGGTGGCTCAATACCGTCACTGCAGCCGCTATATTGAAGCGCAGCAACAGCGCCGCCCGGTGGCTCAATATCGTCAGTGCAGCCGCTATATTGAAGCGCAGCAACAGCGCCGCGCGGTGGCTCAATACCGTCACTGCAGACGCGATAGTGAAGCGCAGCAACAGCGCCGCCCGGTGGCTCAATACTGTCAGTGCAGCCGCTATTTTGAAGCGCAGCAACAGCGCCGCCCGGTGGCTCAATACCGTCACTGCAGCCGCTATAGTGAAGCGCAGCAACAGCGCCGCCCGGTGGCTCAATACCGTCACTGCAGCCGCTATTGTGAAGCGCAGCAACAGCGCCGCCCGGTGGCTCAATACCGTCATTGCAGCCGCTATGTTGAAGCGCAGCAACAGCGCCGCGCGGTGGCTCAATACCGTCACTGCAGCCGCTATAACGTAGCGCTGCGACAACAGCGCCGCCCGGTGGCTCAATACCGTCATTGCAGCAACTATAGTGAAGCGCAGCAACAGCGCCGCCCGGTGGCTCAATACCGTCACTGCAGCAGCTATAAAGTAGCGCTGCGACAACAGCGCCGCCCGGTGGCTCAATACCGTCATGCAGCCGCTATAACGTAGCGCTGCGTCAGCAGCGCCGCCCGGTCGCTGAATACCGTCACTGCAGCAACTAAAGTGAAGCGCAGCAACAGCGCCGCCCGGTGTCTCAATACCGTCACTGCAGCCGCTATATTGAAGCGCAGCAACAGCGCTGCCCGGCGGCTAAATTTCGTCATTGCTGCCGCCATATTGAAGCGCAGCAACAGCGCCGCGCGGTGGCTCAATACCATCACTGCAGACGCGATAGTGAAGCGCAGCAACAGCGCCGCCTGGTGGCTCAATACCGTCACTGCAGCAGCTATAACGTAGCGCTGCGACAACAGCGCCGCCCGGTGGCTCAATACCGTCAGTGCAGCCGCTAAGTTGAAGCGCAGCAACAGCGCCGCGCGGTGGCTCAATACCGTCACTGCAGCCGCTATGTTGAAGCGGAGCAACAGCGCCGCCCGGTGGCTCAATTACGTCACTGCAGCCGCTATAACGTAGCGCTGCGACAACAGCGCCGCCCGGTGGCTCAATACCGTCATTGCAGCAACTATAGTGAAGCGCAGCAACAGCGCCGCCCGGTGGCTCAATACCGTCACTGCAGCCGCTATGTTGAAGCGCAGCAACAGCGCCGTCCGGTGGCTCAATACCGTCACTGCAGCCGCTATGTTGAAGCGCAGCAACAGCGCCGCCCGGTGGCTCAATACCGTCACTGCAGCCGCAATGTTGAAGCGCAGCAACAGCGCCGCCCGGTGGCTCAATACCGTCACTGCAGCCGCTATGTTGAAGCGCAGCAACAGCGCCGCCCGGTGGCTCAATACCGTCACTGCAGCCGCTATGTTGAAGCGCAGCAACAGCGCCGCCCGGTGGCTCAATAACGTCACTGCAGCCGCTATGTTGAAGCGCAGCAACAGCGCCGCCCGGTGGCTCAATACCGTCATTGCAGCCGCTATGTTGAAGCGCAGCAACAGCGCCGCCCGGTGGCTCAATACCGTCACTGCAGCAGCTATAACGTAGCGCTGCGACAACAGCGCCGCCCGGTGGCTCAATACCGTCACTGCAGCCGCTATGTTGAAGCGCAGCAACAGCGCCGCCCGGTGGCTCAATACCGTCACTGCAGCCGCTATGTTGAAGCGCAGCAACAGCGCCGCCCGGTGGCTCAATACCGTCACTGCAGCCGCTATGTTGAAGCGCAGCAACAGCGCCGCGCCGTGGCTGAATACCGTCACTGCAGCCGCTATGTTGAAGCGCAGCAACAGCGCCGCCCGGTGGCTCAATACCGTCAGTGCAGCCGCTATGTTGAAGCGCAGCAACAGCGCCGCCCGGTGGCTCAATACCGTCACTGCAGCCGCTATAGTGAAGCGCAGCAACAGCGCCGCCCGGTGGCTCAATACCGTCACTGCAGCCGCTATTGTGAAGCGCAGCAACAGCGCCGCCCGGTGGCTCAATACCGTCACTGCAGCCGCTATGTTGAAGCGCAGCAACAGCGCCGCGCGGTGGCTCAATACCGTCACTGCAGCCGCTATAACGTAGCGCTGCGACAACAGCGCCGCCCGGTGGCTCAATACCATCACTGCAGCCGCTATAGTGAAGCGCAGCAACAGCGCCGCCCGGTGGCTCAATACCGTCATTGCAGCCGCTATGTTGAAGCGCAGCAACAGCGCCGCGCGGTGGCTCAATACCGTCACTGCAGCCGCTATTACGTAGCGCTGCGACAACAGCGCCGCCCGGTGGCTCAATACCGTCATTGCAGCAACTATAGTGAAGCGCAGCAACAGCGCCGCCCGGTGGCTCAATACCGTCATTGCAGCCGCTATGTTGAAGCGCAGCAACAGCGCCGCCCGGTGGCTCAATACCGTCACTGCAGCCGCTGTTGTGAAGCGCAGCAACAGCGCCGCCCGGTGGCTCAATACCGTCACTGCAGCCGCTGTTGTGAAGCGCAGCAACAGCGCCGCCCGGTGGCTCAATACCGTCACTGCAGCCGCTATAACGTAGCGCTGCAACAGCGCCGCCCGGTGGCTCAATACCGTCACTGCAGCAACTATAGTGAAGCGCAGCAACAGCGCCGCCCGGTGGCTCAATACCGTCACTGCAGCCGCTATATTGAAGCGCAGCAACAGCGCCGCCCGGTGGCTCAATACCGTCATTGCTGCCGCTATATTGAAGCGCAGCAACAGCGCCGCGCGGTGGCTCAATACCGTCACTGCAGCCGCGATAGTGAAGCGCAGCAACAGCGCCGCCCGGTGGCTCAATACCGTCAGTGCAGCCGCTATTTGAAGCGCAGCAACAGCGCCGCCCGGTGGCTCAATACCGTCACTGCAGCCGCTATAGTGAAGCGCAGCAACAGCGCCGCCCGGTGGCTCAATACCGTCACTGCAGCCGCTATTGTGAAGCGCAGCAACAGCGCCGCCCGGTGGCTCAATACCGTCATTGCAGCCGCTATGTTGAAGCGCAGCAACAGCGCCGCCCGGTGGCTCAATACCGTCACTGCAGCCGCTATAACGTAGCGCTGCGACAACAGCGCCGCCCGGTGGCTCAATACCGTCATTGCAGCCACTATAGTGAAGCGCAGCAACAGCGCCGCCCGGTGGCTCAATACCGTCACTGCAGCCGCTATAAAGTAGCGCTGCAACAGCGCCGCCCGGTGGCTCAATACCGTCACTGCAGCCGCTATAACGTAGCGCTGCAACAGCGCCGCCCGGTGGCTCAATACCGTCACTGCAGCCGCTAAAGTGAAGCGCAGCAACAGCGCCGCCCGGTGGCTCAATACCGTCACTGCAGCCGCTATATTGAAGCGCAGCAACAGCGCCGCCCGGCGGCTCAATTTCGTCATTGCTGCCGCCATATTGAAGCGCAGCAACAGCGCCGCGCGGTGGCTCAATACCATCACTGCAGCCGCGATAGTGAAGCGCAGCAACAGCGCCGCCCGGTGGCTCAATACCGTCACTGCAGCAGCTATAACGTAGCGCTGCGACAACAGCGCCGCCCGGTGGCTCAATACCGTCAGTGCAGCCGCTAAGTTGAAGCGCAGCAACAGCGCCGCGCGGTGGCTCAATACCGTCACTGCAGCCGCTATGTTGAAGCGCAGCAACAGCGCCGCCCGGTGGCTCAATACCGTCACTGCAGCCGCTATAACGTAGCGCTGCGACAACAGCGCCGCCCGGTGGCTCAATACCGTCACTGCAGCCGCTATAGTGAAGCGCAGCAACAGCGCCGCCCGGTGGCTCAATACCGTCACTGCAGCCGCTATGTTGAAGCGCAGCAACAGCGCCGCCCGGTGGCTCAATACCGTCACTGCAGCCGCTATAGTGAAGCGCAGCAACAGCGCCGCCCGGTGGCTCAATACCGTCACTGCAGCCGCTATTGTGAAGCGCAGCAACAGCGCCGCCCGGTGGCTCAATACCGTCAGTGCAGCCGCTATGTTGAAGCGCAGCAACAGCGCCGCGCGGTGGTTCAATACCGTCACTGCAGCCGCTATAACGTAGCGCTGCGACAACAGCGCCGCCCGGTGGCTCAATACCATCATTGAAACAACTATAGTTAAGCGCAGCAACAGCGCCGCGCGGTGGCTCAATACCGTCGCTGCAGCCGCTGTTGTGAAGCGCAGCAATAGCGCCGCCCGGTGGCTCAATACCGTCGCTGCAGCCGCTATAACGTAGCGCTGCGTCAACAGCGCCGCCCGGTCGCTCAATACCGTCACTGCAGCCGCTAAGTTGAAGCGCAGCAACAGCGCCGCGCGGTGGCTCAATATCGTTACTGCAGCCGCTATGTTGAAGCGCAGCAACAGCGCCGCCCGGTGGCTCAATACCGTCACTGCAGCCGCTATGTTTAAGCGCAGCAACAGCGCCGCCCGGTGGCTCAATTACGTCACTGCAGCCGCTATGTTGAAGCGCAGCAACAGCGCCTCCCGGTGGCTCAATACCGTCACTGCAGCCGCTAAAACGTAGCGCTGCGACAACAGCGCCGCCCGGTGGTTCAATGCCGCCAGTGCAGCCGCTAAGTTGAAGCGCAGCAACAGCGCCGCCGGTTGGCTCAATACCGTCACTGCAGCCGCTATCAATCTACGACTGTTTGTGGGACATTGCTGTGCGCAATTGGCTGCCGCGTTCGCCCACAAATATACAGTCAATTCACTTTACAGTGTGTTCTGTGAAGCGCTTTGGGACGTCCTCCTGACGTGAAAAGCGCTGTATCAAATGCAAGGATTATTATTATTATTATTATTATTATTGTGAAGCTCAGCAACAGCGCCGACCGGTGGCTCAATACAGTCATTGCAGCCGCTATGTTGAAACGCAGCAACAGCGCCGCGCGGTGGTTCAATACCGTCACTGCAGCCGCTATAACCTAGCGCTGCGACAACAGCGCCGCCCGGTGGCTCAATACCATCATTGCAGCAACTTTTGTGAAGCGCAGCAACAGCGCCGCCCGGTGGCTCAATACCGTCATTGCAGCCGCTATGTTGAAGCGCAGCAACAGCGCCGCGCGGTGGCTCAATACCGTCACTGCAGCCGCTGTTGTGAAGCGCAGCATCAGCGCCGCCCGGTGGCTCAATACCGTCACTGCAGCCGCTATAACGTAGCGCTGCGTCAGCAGCGCCGCCCGGTCGCTGAATACCGTCACTGCAGCAGCTAAAGTGAAGCGCAGCAACAGCGCCGCCCGGTGGCTCAATACCGTCACTGCAGCCGCTATATTGAAGCGCAGCAACAGCGCTGCCCGGCGGCTAAATTTCGTCATTGCTGCCGCTATATTGAAGCGCAGCAACAGCGCCGCGCGGTGGCTCAATACCATCACTGCAGACGCGATAGTGAAGCGCAGCAACAGCGCCGCCTGGTGGCTCAATACCGTCACTGCAGCCGCTATAACGTAGCGCTGCGACAACAGCGCCGCCCGGTGGCTCAATACCGTCAGTGCAGCCGCTAAGTTGAAGCGCAGCAACAGCGCCGCCCGGTGGCTCAATACCGTCACTGCAGCCGCTATTTTGAAGCGCAGCAACAGCGCCGCCCGGTGGCTCAATACCGTCATTGCAGCCGCTATGTTGAAGCGCAGCAACAGCGCCGCCCGGTGGCTCAATACCGTCACTGCAGCCGCTATAACGTAGCGCTGCAACAGCGCCGCCCGGTGGCTCAATACCGTCACTGCAGCCGCTAAGTTGAAGCGCAGCAACAGCGCCGCCCGGTGGCTCAATACCGTCACTGCAGCCGCTATTTTGAAGCGCAGCAACAGCGCCGCCCGGTGGCTCAATACCGTCACTGCAGCCGCTATAGTGAAGCGCAGCAACAGCGCCGCCCGGTGGCTCAATACCGTCACTGCAGCCGCTATTGTGAAGCGCAGCAACAGCGCCGCCCGGTGGCTCAATACCGTCATTGCAGCCGCTATGTTGAAGCGCAGCAACAGCGCCGCGCGGTGGCTCAATACCGTCACTGCAGCCGCTATAACGTAGCGCTGCGACAACAGCGCCGCCCGGTGGCTCAATACCGTCATTGCAGCCGCTATAGTGAAGCGCAGCAACAGCGCCGCCCGGTGGCTCAATACCGTCACTGCAGCCGCTATAACGTAGCGCTGCAACAGCGCCGCCCGGTGGCTCAATACCGTCACTGCAGCCGCTATATTGAAGCGCAGCAACAGCGCCGCCCGGTGGCTCAATACCGTCACTGCAGCCGCTAAAACGTAGCGCTGCAACAGCGCCGCCCGGTGGCTCAATACCGTCAGTGCAGCCGCTAAGTTGAAGCGCAGCAACAGCGCCGCCCGGTGGCTCAATACCGTCACTGCAGCCGCTATTTTGAAGCGCAGCAACAGCGCCGGCCGGTGGCTCAATACCGTCACTGCAGCCGCTAAAGTGAAGCGCAGCAACAGCGCCGCCCGGTGGCTCAATACCGTCACTGCAGCCGCTATTGTCAAGCGCAGCAACAGCGCCGCCCGGTGGCTCAATACCGTCATTGCAGCCGCTATGTTGAAGCGCAGCAACAGCGCCGCGCGGTGGCTCAATACCGTCACTGCAGCCGCTATACCGTAGCACTGCGACAACAGCGCCGCCCGGTGGCTCAATACCGTCACTGCAGCAGCTATAGTTAAGCGCAGCAACAGCGCCGCGCGGTGGCTCAATACCGTCACTGCAGCCGCTGTTGTGAAGCGCAGCAACAGCGCCGCCCGGTGGCTCAATACCGTCACTGCAGCCGCTATAACGTAGCGCAGCAACAGCGCCGCCCGGTGGCTCAATACCGTCACTGCAGCCGCTAAGTTGAAGCGCAGCAACAGCGCCGCCCGGTGGCTCAATACCGTCACTGCAGCCGCTATGTTGAAGCGCAGCAACAGCGCCGCCCGGTGGCTCAATACCGTCACTGCAGCCGCTATGTTTAAGCGCAGCAACAGCGCCGCCCGGTGGCTCAATTACGTCACTGCAGCCGCTAAAACGTAGCGCTGCGACAACAGCGCCGCCCGGTGGTTCAATGCCGCCAGTGCAGCCGCTAAGTTGAAGCGCAGCAACAGCGCCGCCCGGTGGCTCAATACCGTCACTGCAGCCGCTATCAATCTACGACTGTTTGTGGGACATTGCTGTGCGCAATTGGCTGCCGCGTTCGCCCAATACAGTCAATTCACTTTACAGTGTGTTCTGTGAAGCGCTGAAAAGCGCCGCCCGGTGTATCAATACCGTCACTGCAGCCGCTATAGTGAAGCGCAGCAACAGCGCCGCCCGGTGGCTCAATACCGTCACTGCAGCCGCTAAGTTGAAGCGCAGCAACAGCGCCGCGCGGTGGCTCAATACCGTCACTGCAGCCGCTATGTTGAAGCGCAGCAACAGCGCCGCCCGGTGGCTCAATACCGTCACTGCAGCCGCTATAACGTAGCGCTGCAACAGCGCCGCCCGGTGGCTCAATACCGTCACTGCAGCAACTATAGTGAAGCGCAGCAACAGCGCCGCCCGGTGGCTCAATACCGTCACTGCAGCCGCTATGTTGAAGCGCAGCAACAGCGCCGCCCGGTGGCTCAATACCGTCACTGCAGCCGCTATGTTGAAGCGCAGCAACAGCGCCGCCCGGTGGCTCAATACCGTCACTGCAGCCGCTATGTTGAAGCGCAGCAACAGCGCCGCCCGGTGGCTCAATACCGTCACTGCAGCCGCTATAGTGAAGCGCAGCAACAGCGCCGCCCGGTGGCTCAATACCGTCACTGCAGCCGCTATGTTGAAGCGCAGCAACAGCGCCGCCCGGTGGCTCAATACCGTCACTGCAGCCGCTATGTTGAAGCGCAGCAACAGCGCCGCCCGGTGGCTCAATACTGTCACTGCAGCCGCTATGTTGAAGCGCAGCAACAGCGCCGCCCGGTGGCTCAATACCGTCACTGCAGCCGCTGTAACGTAGCGCTGCAACAACAGCGCCGCCCGGTGGCTCAATACCGTCACTGCAGCCGCTATGTTGAAGCGCAGCAACAGCGCCGCCCGGTGGCTCAATACCGTCACTGCAGCCGCTATATTGAAGCGCAGCAACAGCGCCGCCCGGTGGCTCAATACCGTCACTGCAGCCGCTATAGTGAAGCGCAGCAACAGCGCCGCCCGGTGGCTCAATACCGTCACTGCAGCCGCTATAGTGAAGCGCAGCAACAGCGCCGCCCGGTGGCTCAATACCGTCACTGCAGCCGCTATGTTGAAGCGCAGCAACAGCGCCGCCCGGTGGCTCAATACCGTCACTGCAGCCGCTATAATGTAGCGCAGCAACAGCGCCGCCCGGTGGCTCAATACCGTCACTGCAGCCGCTATAGTGAAGCGCAGCAACAGCGCCGCCCGGTGGCTCAATACCGTCACTGCAGCCGCTATGTTGAAGCGCAGCAACAGCGCCGCCCGGTGGCTCAATACCGTCACTGCAGCCGCTATTGTGAAGCGCAGCAACAGCGCCGCCCGGTGGCTCAATACCGTCACTGCAGCCGCTATAATGTAGCGCAGCAACAGCGCCGCCCGGTGGCTCAATACCGTCACTGCAGCCGCTATAGTGAAGCGCAGCAACAGCGCCGCCCGGTGGCTCAATACCGTCACTGCAGCCGCTATATTGAAGCGCAGCAACAGCGCCGCCCGGTGGCTCAATACCGTCACTGCAGCCGCTGTTGAGCGCAGCAACAGCGCCGCCCGGTGGCTCAATACCGTCACTGCAGCCGCTATAGTGAAGCGCAGCAACAGCGCCGCCCGGTGGCTCAATACCGTCACTGCAGCCGCTATAATGTAGCGCAGCAACAGCGCCGCCCGGTGGCTCAATACCGTCACTGCAGCCGCTATGTTGAAGCGCAGCAACAGCGCCGCCCGGTGGCTCAATACCGTCACTGCAGCCGCTATGTGAAGCGCAGCAACAGCGCCGCCCGGTGGCTCAATACCGTCACTGCAGCCGCTATGTGAAGCGCAGCAACAGCGCCGCCCGGTGGCTCAATACCGTCACTGCAGCCGCTATAACGTAGCGCAGCAACAGCGCCGCCCGGTGGCTCAATACCGTCACTGCAGCCGCTATATTGAAGCGCAGCAACAGCGCCGCCCGGTGGCTCAATACCGTCACTGCAGCCGCTATAGTGAAGCGCAGCAACAGCGCCGCCCGGTGGCTCAATACCGTCACTGCAGCCGCTATAATGTAGCGCAGCAACAGCGCCGCCCGGTGGCTCAATACCGTCACTGCAGCCGCTATGTTGAAGCGCAGCAACAGCGCCGCCCGGTGGCTCAATACCGTCACTGCAGCCGCTATGTTGAAGCGCAGCAACAGCGCCGCCCGGTGGCTCAATACCGTCACTGCAGCCGCTATGTTGAAGCGCAGCAACAGCGCCGCCCGGTGGCTCAATACCGTCACTGCAGCCGCTATAATGTAGCGCAGCAACAGCGCCGCCCGGTGGCTCAATACCGTCACTGCAGCCGCTATAGTGAAGCGCAGCAACAGCGCCGCCCGGTGGCTCAATACCGTCACTGCAGCCGCTATGTTGAAGCGCAGCAACAGCGCCGCCCGGTGGCTCAATACCGTCACTGCAGCCGCTATAGTGAAGCGCAGCAACAGCGCCGCCCGGTGGCTCAATACCGTCACTGCAGCCGCTATGTTGAAGCGCAGCAACAGCGCCGCCCGGTGGCTCAATACCGTCACTGCAGCCGCTATAGTGAAGCGCAGCAACAGCGCCGCCCGGTGGCTCAATACCGTCACTGCAGCCGCTATGTTGAAGCGCAGCAACAGCGCCGCCCGGTGGCTCAATACCGTCACTGCAGCCGCTATGTTGAAGCGCAGCAACAGCGCCGCCCGGTGGCTCAATACCGTCACTGCAGCCGCTATAGTGAAGCGCAGCAACAGCGCCGCCCGGTGGCTCAATACCGTCACTGCAGCCGCTATGTTGAAGCGCAGCAACAGCGCCGCCCGGTGGCTCAATACCGTCACTGCAGCCGCTATTTGGAGCGCAGCAACAGCGCCGCCCGGTGGCTCAATACCGTCACTGCAGCCGCTATTGTGAAGCGCAGCAACAGCGCCGCCCGGTGGCTCAATACCGTCACTGCAGCCGCTATAACGTAGCGCAGCAACAGCGCCGCCCGGTGGCTCAATACCGTCACTGCAGCCGCTATAGTGAAGCGCAGCAACAGCGCCGCCCGGTGGCTCAATACCGTCACTGCAGCCGCTATATTGAAGCGCAGCAACAGCGCCGCCCGGTGGCTCAATACCGTCACTGCAGCCGCTATATTGAAGCGCAGCAACAGCGCCGCCCGGTGGCTCAATACCGTCACTGCAGCCGCTATAGTGAAGCGCAGCAACAGCGCCGCCCGGTGGCTCAATACCGTCACTGCAGCCGCTATAACGTAGCGCAGCAACAGCGCCGCCCGGTGGCTCAATACCGTCACTGCAGCCGCTATGTTGAAGCGCAGCAACAGCGCCGCCCGGTGGCTCAATACCGTCACTGCAGCCGCTATAGTGAAGCGCAGCAACAGCGCCGCCCGGTGGCTCAATACCGTCACTGCAGCCGCTATTTGGAGCGCAGCAACAGCGCCGCCCGGTGGCTCAATACCGTCACTGCAGCCGCTATTGTGAAGCGCAGCAACAGCGCCGCCCGGTGGCTCAATACCGTCACTGCAGCCGCTATAACGTAGCGCAGCAACAGCGCCGCCCGGTGGCTCAATACCGTCACTGCAGCCGCTATAGTGAAGCGCAGCAACAGCGCCGCCCGGTGGCTCAATACCGTCACTGCAGCCGCTATATTGAAGCGCAGCAACAGCGCCGCCCGGTGGCTCAATACCGTCACTGCAGCCGCTATATTGAAGCGCAGCAACAGCGCCGCCCGGTGGCTCAATACCGTCACTGCAGCCGCTATAGTGAAGCGCAGCAACAGCGCCGCCCGGTGGCTCAATACCGTCACTGCAGCCGCTATAACGTAGCGCAGCAACAGCGCCGCCCGGTGGCTCAATACCGTCACTGCAGCCGCTATGTTGAAGCGCAGCAACAGCGCCGCCCGGTGGCTCAATACCGTCACTGCAGCCGCTATGTTGAAGCGCAGCAACAGCGCCGCCCGGTGGCTCAATACCGTCACTGCAGCCGCTATGTTGAAGCGCAGCAACAGCGCCGCCCGGTGGCTCAATACCGTCACTGCAGCCGCTATAACGTAGCGCAGCAACAGCGCCGCCCGGTGGCTCAATACCGTCACTGCAGCCGCTATAGTGAAGCGCAGCAACAGCGCCGCCCGGTGGCTCAATACCGTCACTGCAGCCGCTAAGTGAAGCGCAGCAACAGCGCCGCCCGGTGGCTCAATACCGTCACTGCAGCCGCTATGTTGAAGCGCAGCAACAGCGCCGCCCGGTGGCTCAATACCGTCACTGCAGCCGCTATAGTGAAGCGCAGCAACAGCGCCGCCCGGTGGCTCAATACCGTCACTGCAGCCGCTATAGTGAAGCGCAGCAACAGCGCCGCCCGGTGGCTCAATACCGTCACTGCAGCCGCTATGTGAAGCGCAGCAACAGCGCCGCCCGGTGGCTCAATACCGTCACTGCAGCCGCTATGTTGAAGCGCAGCAACAGCGCCGCCCGGTGGCTCAATACCGTCACTGCAGCCGCTATGTTGAAGCGCAGCAACAGCGCCGCCCGGTGGCTCAATACCGTCACTGCAGCCGCTATGTTGAAGCGCAGCAACAGCGCCGCCCGGTGGCTCAATACCGTCACTGCAGCCGCTATGTGAAGCGCAGCAACAGCGCCGCCCGGTGGCTCAATACCGTCACTGCAGCCGCTATGTTGAAGCGCAGCAACAGCGCCGCCCGGTGGCTCAATACCGTCACTGCAGCCGCTATGTTGAAGCGCAGCAACAGCGCCGCCCGGTGGCTCAATACCGTCACTGCAGCCGCTATGTTGAAGCGCAGCAACAGCGCCGCCCGGTGGCTCAATACCGTCACTGCAGCCGCTATAGTGAAGCGCAGCAACAGCGCCGCCCGGTGGCTCAATACCGTCACTGCAGCCGCTATAGTGAAGCGCAGCAACAGCGCCGCCCGGTGGCTCAATACCGTCACTGCAGCCGCTATAGTGAAGCGCAGCAACAGCGCCGCCCGGTGGCTCAATACCGTCACTGCAGCCGCTATAGTGAAGCGCAGCAACAGCGCCGCCCGGTGGCTCAATACCGTCACTGCAGCCGCTATAGTGAAGCGCAGCAACAGCGCCGCCCGGTGGCTCAATACCGTCACTGCAGCCGCTATGTGAAGCGCAGCAACAGCGCCGCCCGGTGGCTCAATACCGTCACTGCAGCCGCTAATGTGAAGCGCAGCAACAGCGCCGCCCGGTGGCTCAATACCGTCACTGCAGCCGCTATAGTGAAGCGCAGCAACAGCGCCGCCCGGTGGCTCAATACCGTCACTGCAGCCGCTATAGTGAAGCGCAGCAACAGCGCCGCCCGGTGGCTCAATACCGTCACTGCAGCCGCTATAATGTAGCGCAGCAACAGCGCCGCCCGGTGGCTCAATACCGTCACTGCAGCCGCTATGTTGAAGCGCAGCAACAGCGCCGCCCGGTGGCTCAATACCGTCACTGCAGCCGCTATGTTGAAGCGCAGCAACAGCGCCGCCCGGTGGCTCAATACCGTCACTGCAGCCGCTATAGTGAAGCGCAGCAACAGCGCCGCCCGGTGGCTCAATACCGTCACTGCAGCCGCTATAGTGTAGCGCAGCAACAGCGCCGCCCGGTGGCTCAATACCGTCACTGCAGCCGCTATAGTGAAGCGCAGCAACAGCGCCGCCCGGTGGCTCAATACCGTCACTGCAGCCGCTATAGTGAAGCGCAGCAACAGCGCCGCCCGGTGGCTCAATACCGTCACTGCAGCCGCTATGTTGAAGCGCAGCAACAGCGCCGCCCGGTGGCTCAATACCGTCACTGCAGCCGCTATATTGAAGCGCAGCAACAGCGCCGCCCGGTGGCTCAATACCGTCACTGCAGCCGCTATGTGAAGCGCAGCAACAGCGCCGCCCGGTGGCTCAATACCGTCACTGCAGCCGCTATGTTGAAGCGCAGCAACAGCGCCGCCCGGTGGCTCAATACCGTCACTGCAGCCGCTATAACGTAGCGCAGCAACAGCGCCGCCCGGTGGCTCAATACCGTCACTGCAGCCGCTCAATTGAAGCGCAGCAACAGCGCCGCCCGGTGGCTCAATACCGTCACTGCAGCCGCTATGTTGAAGCGCAGCAACAGCGCCGCCCGGTGGCTCAATACCGTCACTGCAGCCGCTATAGTGAAGCGCAGCAACAGCGCCGCCCGGTGGCTCAATACCGTCACTGCAGCCGCTATGTTGAAGCGCAGCAACAGCGCCGCCCGGTGGCTCAATACCGTCACTGCAGCCGCTATAATGTAGCGCAGCAACAGCGCCGCCCGGTGGCTCAATACCGTCACTGCAGCCGCTAATGTGAAGCGCAGCAACAGCGCCGCCCGGTGGCTCAATACCGTCACTGCACCCGCTAATGTGAAGCGCAGCAACAGCGCCGCCCGGTGGCTCAATACCGTCACTGCAGCCGCTATAGTGAAGCGCAGCAACAGCGCCGCCCGGTGGCTCAATACCGTCACTGCAGCCGCTATAATGTAGCGCAGCAACAGCGCCGCCCGGTGGCTCAATACCGTCACTGCAGCCGCTATGTTGAAGCGCAGCAACAGCGCCGCCCGGTGGCTCAATACCGTCACTGCAGCCGCTATGTTGAAGCGCAGCAACAGCGCCGCCCGGTGGCTCAATACCGTCACTGCAGCCGCTATGTTGAAGCGCAGCAACAGCGCCGCCCGGTGGCTCAATACTGTCAGTGCAGCCGCTATGTTGAAGCGCAGCAACAGCGCCGCCCGGTGGCTCAATACTGTCACTGCAGCCGCTATAACGTAGCGCAGCGACAACAGCGCCGCCCGGTGGCTCAATACCGTCACTGCAGCCGCTATAGTGAAGCGCAGCAACAGCGCCGCCCGGTGGCTCAATACCGTCACTGCAGCCGCTATATTGAAGCGCAGCAACAGCGCCGCCCGGTGGCTCAATACCGTCACTGCAGCCGCTATAGTGAAGCGCAGCAACAGCGCCGCCCGGTGGCTCAATACCGTCACTGCAGCCGCTATTTTGAAGCGCAGCAACAGCGCCGCCCGGTGGCTCAATACCGTCACTGCAGCCGCTATAGTGAAGCGCAGCAACAGCGCCGCCCGGTGGCTCAATACCGTCACTGCAGCCGCTATTGTGAAGCGCAGCAACAGCGCCGCCCGGTGGCTCAATACCGTCACTGCAGCCGCTATTTTGAAGCGCAGCAACAGCGCCGCTCGGTGGCTCAATACCGTCACTGCAGCCGCTATTTGGAGCGCAGCAACAGCGCCGCCCGGTGGCTCAATACCGTCACTGCAGCCGCTATGTTGAAGCGCAGCAACAGCGCCGCCCGGTGGCTCAATACCGTCACTGCAGCCGCTATAACGTAGCGCTGCAACAGCGCCGCCCGGTGGCTCAATACCGTCACTGCAGCCGCTAAGTTGAAGCGCAGCAACAGCGCCGCCCGGTGGCTCAATACCGTCACTGCAGCCGCTATTGTGAAGCGCAGCAACAGCGCCGCCCGGTGGCTCAATACCGTCACTGCAGCCGCTATGTTGAAGCGCAGCAACAGCGCCGCCCGGTGGCTCAATACCGTCACTGCAGCCGCTATAACGTAGCGCAGCAACAGCGCCGCCCGGTGGCTCAATACCGTCACTGCAGCCGCTATAGTGAAGCGCAGCAACAGCGCCGCCCGGTGGCTCAATACCGTCACTGCAGCCGCTATGTTGAAGCGCAGCAACAGCGCCGCCCGGTGGCTCAATACCGTCACTGCAGCCGCTATGGTGAAGCGCAGCAACAGCGCCGCCCGGTGGCTCAATACCGTCACTGCAGCCGCTATAATGTAGCGCAGCAACAGCGCCGCCCGGTGGCTCAATACCGTCACTGCAGCCGCTATAGTGAAGCGCAGCAACAGCGCCGCCCGGTGGCTCAATACCGTCACTGCAGCCGCTATATTGAAGCGCAGCAACAGCGCCGCCCGGTGGCTCAATACCGTCACTGCAGCCGCTATATTGAAGCGCAGCAACAGCGCCGCCCGGTGGCTCAATACCGTCACTGCAGCCGCTATAGTGAAGCGCAGCAACAGCGCCGCCCGGTGGCTCAATACCGTCACTGCAGCCGCTATGTTGAAGCGCAGCAACAGCGCCGCCCGGTGGCTCAATTACGTCACTGCAGCCGCTATAACGTAGCGCTGCAACAGCGCCGCCCGGTGGCTCAATACCGTCACTGCAGCAACTATAGTGAAGCGCAGCAACAGCGCCGCCCGGTGGCTCAATACCGTCACTGCAGCCGCTATGTTGAAGCGCAGCAACAGCGCCGCCCGGTGGCTCAATACCGTCACTGCAGCCGCTATGTTGAAGCGCAGCAACAGCGCCGCCCGGTGGCTCAATACCGTCACTGCAGCCGCTATATGGAAGCGCAGCAACAGCGCCGCCCGGTGGCTCAATACCGTCACTGCAGCCGCTATGTTGAAGCGCAGCAACAGCGCCGCCCGGTGGCTCAATACCGTCACTGCAGCCGCTATGTTGAAGCGCAGCAACAGCGCCGCCCGGTGGCTCAATACCGTCACTGCAGCCGCTATGTGAAGCGCAGCAACAGCGCCGCCCGGTGGCTCAATACCGTCACTGCAGCCGCTATGTTGAAGCGCAGCAACAGCGCCGCCCGGTGGCTCAATACCGTCAGTGCAGCCGCTATGTTGAAGCGCAGCAACAGCGCCGCCCGGTGGCTCAATATCGTCACTGCAGCCGCTATAGTGAAGCGCAGCAACAGCGCCGCCCGGTGGCTCAATACCGTCAGTGCAGCCGCTATGTTGAAGCGCAGCAAAAGCGCCGCCCGGTGGCTCAATACCGTCACTGCAGCAGCTATAACGTAGCGCAGCAACAGCGCCGCCCGGTGGCTCAATGCCGTCAGTGCAGCCGCTAAGTTGAAGCGCAGCATCAGCGCCGCCCGGTGGCTCAATACCGTCACTGCAGCCGCTATTTTGAAGCGCAGCAACAGCGCCGCCCGGTGGCTCAATACCGTCACTGCAGCCGCTATAGTGAAGCGCACGGCAACAGCGCCGCCCGGTGGCTCAATACCGTCACTGCAGCCGCTATAGTGAAGCGCAGCAACAGCGCCGCCCGGTGGCTCAATACCGTCATTGCAGCCGCTATGTTGAAGCGCAGCAACAGCGCCGCCGGTGGCTCAATACCGTCACTGCAGCCGCTATAACGTAGCGCTGCGACAACAGCGCCGCCCGGTGGCTCAATACCATCATTGCAGCAACTATAGTGAAGCGCAGCAACAGCGCCGCCCGGTGGCTCAATACCGTCACTGCAGCAGCTATAACGTAGCGCTGCGACAACAGCGCCGCCCGGTGGCTCAATACCGTCACTGCAGCCGCTATATTGAAGCGCAGCAACAGCGCCTCCCGGTGGCTCAATACCGTCACTGCAGCCGCTAAAACGTAGCGCTGCGACAACGGCGCCGCCCGGTGGTTCAATGCCGCCAGTGCAGCCGCTAAGTTGAAGCGCAGCAACAGCGCCGCCCGTTGACTCAATACCGTCACTGCAGCCGCTATTTTGAAGCGCAGCAACAGCGCCGGCCGGTGGCTTAATACCGTCACTGCAGCCGCTATAGTGAAGCGCAGCAACAGCGCCCCCGGTGGCTCAATACCGTCACTGCAGCCGCTATTGTCAAGCGCAGCAACAGCGCCGCCCGGTGGCTCAATACCGTCATTGCAGCCGCTATGTTGAAGCGCAGCAACAGCGCCGCGCGGTGGTTCAATACAGTCACTGCAGCCGCTATAGCGTAGCACTGCGACAACAGCGCCGCCCGGTGGCTCAGTACCATCATTGAAACAACTATAGTTAAGCGCAGCAACAGCGCCGCGCGGTGGCTCAATACCGTCGCTGCAGCCGCTGTTGTGAAGCGCAGCAATAGCGCCGCCCGGTGGCTCAATACCGTCGCTGCAGCCGCTATAACGTAGCGCTGCGTCAACAGCGCCGCCCGGTCGCTCAATACCGTCACTGCAGCCGCTAAGTTGAAGCGCAGCAACAGCGCCGCGCGGTGGCTCAATATCGTTACTGCAGCCGCTATGTTGAAGCGCAGCAACAGCGCCGCCCGGTGGCTCAATACCGTCACTGCAGCCGCTATGTTTAAGCGCAGCAACAGCGCCGCCCGGTGGCTCAATTACGTCACTGCAGCCGCTATGTTGAAGCGCAGCAACAGCGCCTCCCGGTGGCTCAATACCGTCACTGCAGCCGCTAAAACGTAGCGCTGCGACAACAGCGCCGCCCGGTGGTTCAATGCCGCCAGTGCAGCCGCTAAGTTGAAGCGCAGCAACAGCGCCGCCGGTTGGCTCAATACCGTCACTGCAGCCGCTATATTGCTGTGCGCAATTGGCTGCCGCGTTCGCCCACAAATATACAGTCAATTCACTTTACAGTGTGTTCTGTGAAGCGCTGAAAAGCGCTGTATCAATATTGTGAAGCTCAGCAGCAGCGCCGACCGGTGGCTCAATACAGTCATTGCAGCCGCTATGTTGAAACGCAGCAACAGCGCCGCGCGGTGTTTCAATACCGTCACTCCAGCCGCTATAACCTAGCGCTGCGACAACAGCGCCGCCCGGTGGCTCAATACCATCACTGCAGCCGCTATAGTGAAGCGCAGCAACAGCGCCGCCCGGTGGCTCAATACCGTCACTGCAGCCGCTAAGTTGAAGCGCAGCAACAGCGCCGCGCGGTGGCTCAATACCGTCACTGCAGCCGCTATGTTGAAGCGCAGCAACAGCGCCGCCCGGTGGCTCAATTACGTCACTGCAGCCGCTATAACGTAGCGCTGCGACAACAGCGCCGCCCGGTGGCTCAATACCGTCATTGCAGCAACTATAGTGAAGCGCAGCAACAGCGCCGCCCGGTGGCTCAATACCGTCACTGCAGCCGCTATGTTGAAGCGCAGCAACAACGCCGTCCGGTGGCTCAATACCGTCACTGCAGCCGCTATGTTGAAGCGCAGCAACAGCGCCGCCCGGTGGCTCAATACCGTCACTGCAGCCGCAATGTTGAAGCGCAGCAACAGCGCCGCGCGGTGGCTCAATACCGTCACTGCAGCCGCTATGTTGAAGCGCAGCAACAGCGCCGCCCGGTGGCTCAATACCGTCACTGCAGCCGCTATGTTGAAGCGCAGCAACAGCGCCGCCCGGTGGCTCAATAACGTCACTGCAGCCGCTATGTTGAGGCGCAGCAACAGCGCCGCCCGGTGGCTCAATACCGTCATTGCAGCCGCTATGTTGAAGAGCAGCAAAAGCGCCGCCCGGTGGCTCAATACCGGCACTGCAGCAGCTGTAACGTAGCTCTGCGACAACAGCGCCGCCCGGTGGCTCAATGCCGTCAGTGCAGCCGCTAAGTTGAAGCGCAGCATCCGCGCCGCCCGGTGGCTCAATACCGTCACTGCAGCCGCTATTTTGAAGCGCAGCAACAGCGCCGCCCGGTGGCTCAATACCGTAACTGCAGCCGCTATAGTGAAGCGCAGCAACAGTGCCGCCCGGTGGCTCAATACCGTCACTGCAGCCGCTATTGTGAAGCGCAGCAACAGCGCCGACCGGTGGCTCAATACCGTCATTGCAGCCGCTATGTTGAAGCGCAGCAACAGCGCCGCGCGGTGGTTCAATACCGTCACTGCAGCCGCTATAACGTAGCGCTGCGACAACAGCGCCGCCCGGTGGCTCAATACCATCATTGCAGCAACTATAGTGAAGCGCAGCAACAGCGCCGTCCGGTGGCTCAATACCGTCATTGCAGCCGCTATGTTGAAGCGCAGCAACAGCGCCGCCCGGTGGCTCAATACCGTCACTGCAGCCGCTGTTGTGAAGCGCAGCAACAGCGCCGCCCGGTGGCTCAATACCGTCACTGCAGCCGCTATAACGTAGCGCTGCGTCAACAGCGCCGCCCGGTCGCTCAATACCGTCACTGCAGCAACTATAGTGAAGCGCAGCAACAGCGCCGCCCGGTGTCTCAATACCGTCACTGCAGCCGCTATATTGAAGCGCAGCAACAGCGCCGCCCGGAGGCTAAATATCGTCATTGCTGCCGCTATATTGAAGCGCAGCAACAGCGCCGCGCGCTGGCTCAATACCGTCACTGCAGACGCGGTAGTGAAGCGCAGCAACAGCGCCGCCTGGTGGCTCAATACCGTCACTGCAGCAGCTATAACGTAGCGCTGCAACAGCGCCGCCCGGTGGCTCAATACCGTCAGTGCAGCCGCTAAGTTGAAGCGCAGCAACAGCGCCGCCCGGTGGCTCAATACCGTCACTGCAGCCGCTATGTTGAAGCGCAGCAACAGCGCCGCCCGGTGGCTCAATACCGTCACTGCAGCCGCTGTTGTGAAGCGCAGCAACAGCGCCGCCCGGTGGCTCAATACCGTCACTGCAGCCGCTATATTGTAGCGCAGCAACAGCGCCGCCCGGTGGCTCAATACCGTCACTGCAGCCGCTATATTGAAGCGCAGCAACAGCGCCGCCCGGTGGCTCAATACCGTCACTGCAGCCGCTATAGTGAAGCGCAGCAACAGCGCCGCCCGGTGGCTCAATACCGTCACTGCAGCAGCTATAACGTAGCGCTGCGACAACAGCGCCGCCCGGTGGCTCAATACCGTCACTGCAGCCGCTATGTTGAAGCGCAGCAACAGCGCCGCCCGGTGGCTCAATACCGTCACTGCAGCCGCTATGTTGAAGCGCAGCAACAGCGCCGCCCGGTGGCTCAATACCGTCACTGCAGCCGCTATGTTGAAGCGCAGCAACAGCGCCGCCCGGTGGCTCAATACCGTCACTGCAGCCGCTATAACGTAGCGCTGCGACAACAGCGCCGCCCGGTGGCTCAATACCGTCACTGCAGCCGCTATGTTGAAGCGCAGCAACAGCGCCGCGCGGTGGCTCAATACCGTCACTGCAGCCGCTATGTTGAAGCGCAGCAACAGCGCCGCCCGGTGGCTCAATACCGTCACTGCAGCCGCTATGTTGAAGCGCAGCAACAGCGCTGCCCGGTGGCTCAATACCGTCATTGCAGCAACTATAGTGAAGCGCAGCAACAGCGCCGCCCGGTGGCTCAATACCGTCACTGCAGCCGCTATGTTGAAGCGCAGCAACAGCGCCGCCCGGTGGCTCAATACCGTCACTGCAGCCGCTATGTTGAAGCGCAGCAACAGCGCCGCCCGGTGGCTCAATACCGTCACTGCAGCCGCTATGTTGAAGCGCAGCAACAGCGCCGCCCGGTGGCTCAATACTGTCAGTGCAGCCGCTTTGTTGAAGCGCAGCAACAGCGCCGCCCGGTGGCTCAATACCGTCACTGCAGCCGCTATTGTGAAGCGCAGCAACAGCGCCGCCCGGTGGCTCAATACCGTCACTGCAGCCGCTATAACGTAGCGCTGCGTCAACAGCGCCGCCCGGTGGCTCAATACCGTCACTGCAGCAACTATAGTGAAGCGCAGCAACAGCGCCGCCCGGTGGCTCAATACCGTCACTGCAGCCGCTATATTGAAGCGCAGCAACAGCGCCGCCCGGTGGCTCAATATCGTCACTGCTGCCGCTATATTGAAGCGCAGCAACAGCGCCGCCCGGTGGCTCAATACCGTCACTGCAGCCGCTATAGTGAAGCGCAGCAACAGCGCCGCCCGGTGGCTCAATACCGTCACTGCAGCAGCTATAACGTAGCGCTGCGACAACAGCGCCGCCCGGTGGCTCAATACCGTCAGTGCAGCCGCTAAGTTGAAGCGCAGCAACAGCGCCGCCCGGTGGCTCAATACCGTCACTGCAGCCGCTATGTTGAAGCGCAGCAACAGCGCCGCCCGGTGGCTCAATACCGTCACTGCAGCCGCTATGTTGAAGCGCAGCAACAGCGCCGCCCGGTGGCTCAATACCGTCACTGCAGCCGCTATTGTGAAGCGCAGCAACAGCGCCGCCCGGTGGCTCAATACCGTCACTGCAGCCGCTATAACGTAGCGCAGCAACAGCGCCGCCCGGTGGCTCAATACCGTCACTGCAGCCGCTATAGTGAAGCGCAGCAACAGCGCCGCCCGGTGGCTCAATACCGTCACTGCAGCCGCTATATTGAAGCGCAGCAACAGCGCCGCCCGGTGGCTCAATACCGTCACTGCAGCCGCTATATTGAAGCGCAGCAACAGCGCCGCCCGGTGGCTCAATACCGTCACTGCAGCCGCTATAGTGAAGCGCAGCAACAGCGCCGCCCGGTGGCTCAATACCGTCACTGCAGCCGCTATAACGTAGCGCTGCAACAGCGCCGCCCGGTGGCTCAATACCGTCAGTGCAGCCGCTATGTTGAAGCGCAGCAACAGCGCCGCCCGGTGGCTCAATACTGTCAGTGCAGCCGCTATGTTGAAGCGCAGCAACAGCGCCGCCCGGTGGCTCAATACCGTCACTGCAGCCGCTATGTTGAAGCGCAGCAACAGCGCCGCCCGGTGGCTCAATACCGTCACTGCAGCCGCTATATTGAAGCGCAGCAACAGCGCCGCCCGGTGGCTCAATACCGTCATTGCAGCCGCTATAGTGAAGCGCAGCAACAGCGCCGCCCGGTGGCTCAATACCGTCACTGCAGCCGCTAAGTTGAAGCGCAGCAACAGCGCCGCCCGGTGGCTCAATACCGTCACTGCAGCCCTATGTTGAAGCGCAGCAACAGCGCCGCCCGGTGGCTCAATACCGTCACTGCAGCCGCTATGTTGAAGCGCAGCAACAGCGCCGCCCGGTGGCTCAATACCGTCACTGCAGCCGCTATAGTGAAGCGCAGCAACAGCGCCGCCCGGTGGCTCAATACCGTCACTGCAGCCGCTATGTTGAAGCGCAGCAACAGCGCCGCCCGGTGGCTCAATACCGTCACTGCAGCCGCTATGTTGAAGCGCAGCAACAGCGCCGCCCGGTGGCTCAATACCGTCACTGCAGCCGCTATGTTGAAGCGCAGCAACAGCGCCGCCCGGTGGCTCAATACCGTCACTGCAGCCGCTATGTTGAAGCGCAGCAACAGCGCCGCCCGGTGGCTCAATACCGTCACTGCAGCCGCTATGTTGAAGCGCAGCAACAGCGCCGCCCGGTGGCTCAATACCGTCACTGCAGCCGCTATGTTGAAGCGCAGCAACAGCGCCGCCCGGTGGCTCAATACCGTCACTGCAGCCGCTATGTTGAAGCGCAGCAACAGCGCCGCCCGGTGGCTCAATACCGTCACTGCAGCCGCTATGTTGAAGCGCAGCAACAGCGCCGCCCGGTGGCTCAATACCGTCACTGCAGCCGCTATAGTGAAGCGCAGCAACAGCGCCGCCCGGTGGCTCAATACCGTCACTGCAGCCGCTATTTTGAAGCGCAGCAACAGCGCCGCCCGGTGGCTCAATACCGTCACTGCAGCCGCTATAGTGAAGCGCAGCAACAGCGCCGCCCGGTGGCTCAATACCGTCACTGCAGCCGCTATGTTGAAGCGCAGCAACAGCGCCGCCCGGTGGCTCAATACCGTCACTGCAGCCGCTATAGTGAAGCGCAGCAACAGCGCCGCCCGGTGGCTCAATACCGTCACTGCAGCCGCTATTGTGAAGCGCAGCAACAGCGCCGCCCGGTGGCTCAATACCGTCACTGCAGCCGCTATTGTGAAGCGCAGCAACAGCGCCGCCCGGTGGCTCAATACCGTCACTGCAGCCGCTATAGTGAAGCGCAGCAACAGCGCCGCCCGGTGGCTCAATACCGTCACTGCAGCCGCTATAGTGAAGCGCAGCAACAGCGCCGCCCGGTGGCTCAATACCGTCACTGCAGCCGCTATAACGTAGCGCTGCAACAGCGCCGCCCGGTGGCTCAATACCGTCACTGCAGCCGCTATGTTGAAGCGCAGCAACAGCGCCGCCCGGTGGCTCAATACCGTCACTGCAGCCGCTATGTTGAAGCGCAGCAACAGCGCCGCCCGGTGGCTCAATACCGTCACTGCAGCCGCTATGTTGAAGCGCAGCAACAGCGCCGCCCGGTGGCTCAATTACGTCACTGCAGCCGCTATAACGTAGCGCAGCAACAGCGCCGCCCGGTGGCTCAATACCGTCACTGCAGCCGCTATAGTGAAGCGCAGCAACAGCGCCGCCCGGTGGCTCAATACCGTCACTGCAGCCGCTATGTTGAAGCGCAGCAACAGCGCCGCCCGGTGGCTCAATACCGTCACTGCAGCCGCTATGTTGAAGCGCAGCAACAGCGCCGCCCGGTGGCTCAATACCGTCACTGCAGCCGCTATATTGAAGCGCAGCAACAGCGCCGCCCGGTGGCTCAATACCGTCACTGCAGCCGCTATGTTGAAGCGCAGCAACAGCGCCGCCCGGTGGCTCAATACCGTCACTGCAGCCGCTATATTGAAGCGCAGCAACAGCGCCGCCCGGTGGCTCAATACCGTCACTGCAGCCGCTATAACGTAGCGCAGCAACAGCGCCGCCCGGTGGCTCAATACCGTCAGTGCAGCCGCTAAATTGAAGCGCAGCAACAGCGCCGCCCGGTGGCTCAATACCGTCACTGCAGCCGCTATTTTGAAGCGCAGCAACAGCGCCGCCCGGTGGCTCAATACCGTCACTGCAGCCGCTATAGTGAAGCGCAGCAACAGCGCCGCCCGGTGGCTCAATACCGTCATTGCAGCCGCTATGTTGAAGCGCAGCAACAGCGCCGCCCGGTGGCTCAATACCGTCACTGCAGCCGCTATAACGTAGCGCAGCAACAGCGCCGCCCGGTGGCTCAATACCGTCACTGCAGCCGCTAATGTGAAGCGCAGCAACAGCGCCGCCCGGTGGCTCAATACCGTCACTGCAGCCGCTAATGTGAAGCGCAGCAACAGCGCCGCCCGGTGGCTCAATACCGTCACTGCAGCCGCTATAGTGAAGCGCAGCAACAGCGCCGCCCGGTGGCTCAATACCGTCACTGCAGCCGCTATAACGTAGCGCAGCAACAGCGCCGCCCGGTGGCTCAATACCGTCACTGCAGCCGCTATGTTGAAGCGCAGCAACAGCGCCGCCCGGTGGCTCAATACCGTCACTGCAGCCGCTATGTTGAAGCGCAGCAACAGCGCCGCCCGGTGGCTCAATACCGTCACTGCAGCCGCTATGTTGAAGCGCAGCAACAGCGCCGCCCGGTGGCTCAATACCGTCACTGCAGCCGCTATGTTGAAGCGCAGCAACAGCGCCGCCCGGTGGCTCAATACTGTCACTGCAGCCGCTATAACGTAGCGCTGCAACAGCGCCGCCCGGTGGCTCAATACCGTCACTGCAGCCGCTATAGTGAAGCGCAGCAACAGCGCCGCCCGGTGGCTCAATACCGTCACTGCAGCCGCTATATTGAAGCGCAGCAACAGCGCCGCCCGGTGGCTCAATACCGTCACTGCAGCCGCGATAGTGAAGCGCAGCAACAGCGCCGCCCGGTGGCTCAATACCGTCAGTGCAGCCGCTATTTTGAAGCGCAGCAACAGCGCCGCCCGGTGGCTCAATACCGTCACTGCAGCCGCTATAGTGAAGCGCAGCAACAGCGCCGCCCGGTGGCTCAATACCGTCACTGCAGCCGCTATTGTGAAGCGCAGCAACAGCGCCGCCCGGTGGCTCAATACCGTCACTGCAGCCGCTATTTTGAAGCGCAGCAACAGCGCCGCCCGGTGGCTCAATACCGTCACTGCAGCCGCTATTTTGAAGCGCAGCAACAGCGCCGCCCGGTGGCTCAATACCGTCAGTGCAGCCGCTAAGTTGAAGCGCAGCAACAGCGCCGCCCGGTGGCTCAATACCGTCACTGCAGCCGCTATAACGTAGCGCTGCGACAACAGCGCCGCCCGGTGGCTCAATGCCGTCAGTGCAGCCGCTAAGTTGAAGCGCAGCAACAGCGCCGCCCGGTGGCTCAATACCGTCACTGCAGCCGCTATTGTGAAGCGCAGCAACAGCGCCGACCGGTGGCTCAATACCGTCATTGCAGCCGCTATGTTGAAGCGCAGCAACAGCGCCGCGCGGTGGCTCAATACCGTCACTGCAGCCGCTATAACGTAGCGCTGCAACAGCGCCGCCCGGTGGCTCAATACCATCATTGCAGCAACTATAGTGAAGCGCAGCAACAGCGCCGCCCGGTGGCTCAATACCGTCATTGCAGCCGCTATGTTGAAGCGCAGCAACAGCGCCGCCCGGTGGCTCAATACCGTCACTGCAGCCGCTATGGTGAAGCGCAGCAACAGCGCCGCCCGGTGGCTCAATACCGTCACTGCAGCCGCTATAACGTAGCGCTGCAACAGCGCCGCCCGGTCGCTCAATACCGTCACTGCAGCAACTATAGTGAAGCGCAGCAACAGCGCCGCCCGGTGTCTCAATACCGTCACTGCAGCCGCTATATTGAAGCGCAGCAACAGCGCCGCTCGGTGGCTCAATATCGTCATTGCTGCCGCTATATTGAAGCGCAGCAACAGCGCCGCGCGCTGGCTCAATACCGTCACTGCAGACGCGGTAGTGAAGCGCAGCAACAGCGCCGCCCGGTGGCTCAATACTGTCAGTGCAGCCGCTATGTTGAAGCGCAGCAACAGCGCTGCCCGGTGGCTTAATTACGTCACTGCAGCCGCTATAACGTAGCGCTGCGACAACAGCGCTGCCCGTTGGCTCAATACCGTCATTGCAGCAACTATAGTGAAGCGCAGCAACAGCGCCGCCCGGTGGCTCAATACCGTCACTGCAGCCGCTATGTTGAAGCGCAGCAACAGCGCCGCCCGGTGGCTCAATACCGTCACTGCAGCCGCTATGTTGAAGCGCAGCAACAGCGCCGTCTGGTGGCTCAATACCGTCACTGCAGCCGCTATATTGAAGCGCAGCAAAAGCGCCGCCCGGTGGCTCAATACCGTCACTGCAGCCGCTATGTTGAAGCGCAGCAACAGCGCCGCGCGGTGGCTCAATACCGTCACTGCAGACGCTATATTGAAGCGCAGCAACAGCGCCGCCCGGTGGCTCAATACCGGCACTGCAGCAGCTATAACGTAGCGCTGCGACAACAGCGCCGCCCGGTGGCTCAATGCCGTCAGTGCAGCCGTGCACATATGCCCCGAACAATCTATGTACTATATTTCATATTGTTATATTCCGAAAAAAATCACTCTTGTGTGTGTTTAAAGAATCAACTGTTGCTGCTTCAACCATCTCCCATGGGAATCTGTTCCACGTGTTCACTAGTCGCTCTCTGAACATTTTTTTTCCTTGAACCGTACTGAATTTACACCCTTCATTTGCAGGCCATGTCCTCGGGATCTGCTATTCTGGACAAGTTGAGACAGCCTGTAATGATCTGTGTTATACGGCCATGTTAGAATCTTAAGGACAGCAATCACGTTGCCTTTCCATGTCGTTCTTCCAGTGTGAACATATTTACTTAGTCCCTTCTCTCAGTCCAGGTCCTCTGTTCCCTAAATCACTTAAGTTGCCCTATTCTGTATCTAACAGTTCATCAGCACATCCGACGAAGCGATATACATTCTGACTATATTTACTCTCCTACCATGTACCCAGTTTCACATAATATATATAGGTTAGGTGATGCGACAAGGACAGGCATGTGGATGCTTGCCAGCCGGTTCTCTCAGTGACAGGCTTTGAAGCTGTGACTGGCGAATCTGCAGCCGAGCTCAATCACACAATTTGTTTTGTCTGCTCTGGACTGATCAGACAGATGACCACCAAATATAAGGCAACACCCAAACAGATACTTATTAACTGGCCCTCTTCACTGACATCATTCTTGTGCATCTCCTTTGCATCCATTCCAATACCTTTTAGTCTTTCCTAATACGAGAAATCTGAACACAGCGCTGCATTTGCAATGTAACCAATGATATGCACAAATATGCAATTGACAGCTGAATTTTGTTTTCTATGACTCTACCTGTAGAACCAAGAATACTGTCAGATTTCCACAGCTATTTTGACATCCAACAATCTGAAGGATATGCTGCTTGCCACTTCCAGTTACAGAGATAAAGCCACCTCTAATGTGCCTTTCCTCCTCTGCTACTCGCAAGATACTGCCAGTCAGTATGTATAACCTTCCCTCGTCCTTTCTGCCCAAATGGTAATCTTACATTTTGCTTGATTAAACTTCAGCTTTCACCGATCGGCCCGTTCCGCTAATATATTGAATTCCTTCTGCTTGTACACGTTGATATAACATTGAATGTTCTCCTTAATATTGTGAGATAGACATCTTCGAGTTCCGCCTGTTATCTCAAATGAAACTGAGCCATAGTATCGTGACCAAATACAGTGGAGTGATTTTATGTTGAACATAGTTTCTTCCACTGTTTTCAGCTGTTAAAAGTTTGACAAAGCATTATCTTTATGAAAGACAATCACAAAATTTATGTTCAGAAGCCGGCACTGTATTTATGCTGCAAATGATGTTACAAGAAAGGAATGAAACGGTAGAAATTTTTTAAAAAGTCATTGATTAATGAACATGAAAGCTTCATGAACGAAACTTCCCATCTAAAGGCCAGTTTTTCAGTTAGGATCAGTTCAGCTGGTGCTCGGGACTGGATTTTGTCATTCGGAGAATCATAGGATCACAGCATTATACAGAACAGAAGGAGGCCATTCAGACCACACTGTCTTTGCCGGCTAACTGAAAGCGGCTAACCAAATCAACTCTACTCACCTGCACTCTCCCAATAGTTCAGGAAAGTCTCCCTTGCCCCCCCCCCCCCACCCCAACTCGCCCCACCTTCACCCCCACATAATTAGTTTGGATTGAATCGGTTTCCAAAACCATTTCACGCAATGCATTCCAGATGGAAACACTTGCTGCTTGAAAAGAAATTTCATCTTCTCCCAACTGTTTCTTTGAGCAACTGTTTTAAATTGTGCCCTTGCGTTACCGACCGAGAAGTCAATGGCAAAATTTTCTCCTTATTTACTCTGTTTAAGCCCCTCAAAACTGGGAATACTTCCATTAACTCTACCTTTAAATTATTTGCTCCATGGAGATTAATGCTTCCATAGCCTCTCCTGATAACTGAAGTTGCTATTACCTGGTACCATCCAGGTCAATATCATTTGCATCCTGTGCAATGCCTTGACATCCTTCCTGATGTTTGGAGCCGTGAACCGAAAACACTGCAATAGCTGAGGCTCAACCAATGATTTATATCAGTACGTCATATATTCCTGACGTTTGTATAATATGCTCCTGTTGATCAAGCTTGGAATCCAGTACGCTTTTATTGAAACACTTTTCTACCTGTCCTACAACCTTCAAACATGTGTTCGCATGAATCCTCAGGCTTCCCTGTTCCTTCTCTCACTTTTAGATTGTACTATCAGTTTAATAAGTCTCTCCTCAGCATTCTTCCTCTCAAAACGCATTACTTCGCATTTCTAAAAGTTAAACTTCCTTTTCCACCTCTCTGTCCTTTTTACCAGTGTGACTATGTCCATCTGGTGTCTGCCACTGTCAATCATAAAGTTTCCAACTTTTCTGAGCTTAGTGTCATCTGCAATCTTGGAAAATGTAGAGCCTTTGAACAAGTCCAGGTTATTTTAGTAGATTAGAAACAGCAGTGATCCCAATACTGATCCCGAGGGGAAACTATTGTACTTTTCGCTCCAGTCAGAAAAACAACCGTTCACCAGCATTCTCTCCTTTATTTCTCCTCGACCGGACTGAATCCATATTTGAAAGCCACATGAACTATATAAACTGCACAATGTTCATCCACCGAAATTCTCCAGCAGGTTTGTCAGACACGTTTTGCCTTGATCAATTATGTGTTGCCCTCTATTACATGAAACCGTATTATTCTTAGTGATAATATGATTTGACTTGGATTGCATTCTCTAGAATTTTCCATGCTACTGAATTTGGGCTGAATGGCCTGTTGTTCCCGGGATTATCTATCTGATCCTTTTTGTGCAGTAGAGCAACATTTGCGAAACACCAGTCCACGGGCAGATACCCAGTATCCAATGAGGCTGGAAAGATTGTGGCTGGATCAAACAAGCCTTACTTTTCCGAGTCAAAATTTACTTTGCCCCTTATTATTGCAACTCTCCAGCCCTTTGGTATCCACGATTGCCCCAAAAATAGCAAAGCAGAATATTTCTAAATCTTTAGAAATTAAGAACTGTGGAAGGCAAAGGGATTTGCGTGCCCACGTACACACTTCACTGAAACCAAGCTCACAGTTACAAAATACTATCAATAAGAGAAATGGAAAATGTTGTGAAACTTTCCTAACTCTACACGATCCTGTTTACTGAGCAGTATGTCGGAACCTGGTTGTTAGTCGATTGGATCGCTTTTCCGGGGATGATAATATACCAAACAAAAAAAATAATAATAATTTAGTCACACATTACACGACTGTTTGTTGGTCCTTGCTGTTAGCAAATGGCTGACATTTTCGACCACAACTATGCCGTCAATACACCTTATTGTATATTCTGTGAAGCGCTTCAGACTGCTAGAAAAGGTGAAAGGCGCTATAACAAATGCAAGGTTTATTATTATTATTATTATTATATTATAGCATATTATTACTACTATTATTATTTATTATTATTTAGAGATGAGATTTTTGCCTTTAAGTCAAGGAGGCTGGAATATAAAGGGAAGGAAATGATGCCTCTTCTTTATAGAACCGTCTGACCCGATCTGGAGATCAGTTCAGTTTAAGGTATCGCACCACAGGAAGGACATATTGGGAGTGTAATGGGTACATGGCACATCCAACAAAACTGTACCTGGGCTAAAATAGGTAAGTTATGAAGACAGATGACATTAACGTGTTCTCTATTGTCCTGAGTTGAGAAGGTTGCAGATTGATCTCATTGAGGGTTTTAAATTGGTACTGTGATTCAATAGGGTAGATACAGATACACGAATACCTCTGGTTGGGAAATCCAGAATAAGGGGACATACTGTTAAAATTAGACACATGCCATTCAAAAGTGAATCTCGGACTATACTTTCACCCAAACTATAGTGGAAATCTCTCCTGCAAGAGGCTTTGGATGTTGAATCCATTCGCATCGTGAAGACTGAGGTGGATAGATATCCCAGTATACCGTGCCGGCATCCTGACTGGTACGGTTCTCCGAGCACATGTCACACTAATTCTAGCCAAGGATTTCTGGCTCTCCGTCAATCATCGGGTCGATTTCAAGAACCTCAAACTCGTTTACAGAATCCCCTCTTGCCCAGGCACGTTCCTACATTTGTGACCTGTTTACTCCCCAACACCCAATACCATGTGTCCCCTCGATTTGCTTTTGCTTTCTGCATAGAGCTGCTGCTCCCCATTCCACCATTAGTGGTCGATTTTTTGAGTCACTTCGACCCGAATTCCTAGAACACATTCCCTTTCCCCTACCCTTGGACCTTCCCTTCCTGTCTTCTGATGCCATCTGAAGAAATTCCTAGACGACCTTACGTGCTGTCATTCCCCGCTCACCCTATCTTATAATCGAGATCCACCAATGTCCGTGGCTCTGAAATGCCACCGGATGTGAGAGGCGCTGCATAATGCATAATAGGAAAGCGGGAGACTTGAAGAATGAATTGTTTCCTTCTCTTTTCACAGTCGAGGAAGAGGACAAAATAACGGTGGTGCAAGTGACACCAAAAATAAGTAAATCCGTAGCTTCAGATGGATTCAATATAAATAAAAACACAGTAACTGTGCATATAATGGAATTAAAGATAAACACATCGCCACGGCCCGAAATATTGCAACCTCGTATATGAAAACGAACATCGGAGCAAATTGCCGATGCGTTTGTCATGATTTTCAAAACCACCCTACATTTGGGAATTGTCCTCTTGGATTGGAGAATTGCAATTTTCACTACTTTATTTAAGAAGGGAAAGAGAGACAAACGAAACAACTTCAGGCGTTACAGCTTCATTTCATTTGCATGTAAATCCCTGGAATTTCTCATTAGGAAAAGTGTGACTCCGCAGTTGGAAAATATGAACTGATCAAAGGGCGTCAGCGCGGATTTGTGAAAGGAAGACCATGTCTTACAAATCTGGTTGATTTATTTAAAAAGCCCAATAAGATGGTTGTTAAGAGAGGAAAATGCATGTCGTCTAATGGGCTTCCAAAAGGCATTGGATGAAGTTCCACACAAGATGTCAAGCGCAATAAAAAAGAGAATGGATTTGGGGGAAACATCGCTCTTTGACTCGGTAATTAGGTGCGAGGCAGGAAACAGTTGATTGGGTAGAAAGTGAAAAATTTCTGATTTAGAGGAAGGGAAATTCTGTTTTCTACAGGTGTTTGAGCTGAGTCATCTGCTTTGGGCCATATGTAGACGACGTGGATGAAGCATTAGAGAGATGTATATCCAAGTCTATAGAAGACACAACATTGCGTTGCACAGTAAATTCTTAGAGAGAAGCAGGAGGTTTCAAAGTGAGTTTGAGAGATAAAGTCAGCGGACAAAACTGAGGCAGATGGAATTCAATGTGGGGTTTTGTGAGACCATACACGAATGCCCCAAAAATAGGAAAGCAGAATATTTCCAAATCGTGAGAAACTATGAACTGTGTAAGGCAAAGGGATTTGTGAGCCCACGTACCCAGTTCACTGAAACCAAGCTCAGAGTCACAAATCATTATCAGTAAGAGAAATGCAAAATGTTATGAAACTTTCCTATCTCTCCACGACCCTGTTTACTGAGCAGTAAGTAGGAACCTGGTTCTTTGTCGATTGGCCGATCGCTTTTCCAGGGATGATAATACACCAAACAAAAAATAATAATATTTCAGTCACTCATTACACGACTGTTTGTGGGACACTGTTGTGCGCAAATAGGTGCCATTTTCGACCATAACTATACAGTCAATTTTCCTTACTATATATTCTGTGAAGCGCCTTGAGACGTCTAGAAAACGTGAAAGGCGCTATAACAAATGCAAGGATTATTATTATTATATTATAGTATATTATTGCTGCTATTATTATTTAATACTACTTAGAAATGAGATGTAGGCCTTTAAGTCAAGGAGGCTGGAATATAAAGGGTAGGAAATGATGCCTCATCTTTTTAGAACCGTCTTACCCCATCTGGAGATTAATTCAGTTTTAGGCATCGCACGACAAAAACTAGAAATTGGGTCTGGAGTGTGTACATGGCAGATTCAACAAAACTCTACTTGGCTAAAATAGTTAACTAATGAAGACAGATGACATTAACGTGTTCTCTATTGTCCTGAGTTGAGAAGGTCGCAGATTGATCTCATTGAGCGTTTTTAAATTGGTGCTGTGATTCAATAGTGTAGATACAGATACACTAATACCTCTGTTTGGGAAATCCAGAACATGGTGACATATTGTTAAAACTAAAGCTCGGCCATTTAAGAGAGAAATTAGGAGCANTTTTTCACCCAAACTTCAATGGAAATCTAGAACACGCTCCCGCAAGTGGCTAGGGCTGCTGAATCCATTCGCATCGTCAAGAATGAGGAGGATAGATATCCCAAAATACCGTACCCGCATACTGACTGGTACTGTTCTCCGAGCACCTGTCACACTAGTTCCAGCCAAGGATTCCTGGCTCTCCGTCAACCATCGGGTCGATTTCAAGAAACTCAAACTCGTTTACAGAATCTCCTGTTGCCCAGACACATTGCTGCATTTGTGACCTGTTTACTACCCAACATCCAACACCATGTGCTATCTTGATTTACTCCTGCTTTCTGCATACAGCTCCTGCTCCCCATTCCACAATTTCTGGTCAATGTTTTGAGGCACTTCGCCCCGAAATCCTGGAACACACTTCCCCTTTCTTCTTCCTTTGCCCCATCCTTCCCGTCTTCTGGTCTCTTCTGAAGAACTTCCGAGTCGACCTTGCCCCTGTCATGACCCGTTCACACCGCCTCATAGCGGTGCTCCACTACTCTCCTACGCTCTGAAGTGCCACCCTATGTGAGAGGCGATGTATAATTGCAAGGTGTATTTGTAGTGTGCAAAACATCGACTTGACAGCACTAACTCTCTGATTGCGAGCTTCCACAGCTCTGCGCTGCACAACTATTGAAACACCAAGATCTCGGGAACTCATGTGTTTCAAGAACAGAATAGTATCCGAAATGCTGAATGGAAAAAGATCAAGACCCAGCTAGTTTGCCTTCCACCTGCCATGCGGTCGCATGCACATATGTCCCGAATTCCTGTTTGTGATATCTGACAGTGTTATTTCCTCAAATAAAACTATTTAATCTGTGTTTCAAAGAATCAACACTTCTTGCTTCAACCGTCTCCCTCTGGAGCCTGTTCCACAAGTTCGCTAATCGCTGACTGATATAGTGTTTGCGTAGATTGGTGCAGAGTTGAGCCCTCGAACCGCAAGCGGTGTCCGCTGGATTCCGCTGTGTATACACGACCAGCCAGTAAACCACAGTCTAACTGTCCTTCATTGGCTGTCCATGCCCCTGTCCATAAGGATCAAAGTTTCGCCACTAACCTACTTCTGTCACATCCAGATTATAATAATAATAATAAAAATAATTATACTTGCATTTGATGTATCGCTTTTCACGTCTTCTCGACACCTCAAAGCGCTGCACAGAATAGACTGTAAAGTGATTTGACTGTATATTTGTGGGCGAATAGCGGAAGCCAATTGCGCACAGAAGCGTCCCACAAACAGTCGTGGATTGAAGATGACCAATTTATTATTGTTTTATTTTGGAGGGATTATTATGTGGCGTGGGAGTAATGAAACTTACCGAAGATTTCGCCCTGCCTTGAAGTGAACCCAGGTGTCTCGCTTGCAAGGCGAGTTCTCTAAACACTGAGCTTCAGGACTCCACAAGCAAGAATGTACTCTCTGCCCTCCAACATTGCCAGGCAGCTTGAAATACCTCACATTACACACACCATGGGGCTTTCAGCCATTCTGGACACACTCTGTATCTCCATTCCGCAGTTAGTTTGTCTGACACCCTGACTTAACTTGTGCAAGTCCGTCCAAGACCTATATCTTTGCCCTCACCAGGGATCATCTTTCCCGAAATCACCCCATTCAGCTCTGAACACCAGTTTGATAAATACGGTGAGAATTTGCCTTGACCTCTCAAATTGATAAGCGTTATACTAATATAAATTTGTAATCAATTTAAAAAAAATTTCTTTCACGAATTTGCAAAGTTATTGTACCGTACTGTGAAAAACTAAATTGAATTGACGGCTGTCAATTTTTTTTGAGACGTCCTAACTCGTTCTTCTTGCTGCCTGAGCACCAATGTGTCTCGTTGACGATCAAATGAAACACTTTTGGGCTCATACCTGTCCCGTTGTGTGACAGTTCACAACAAGATTCAACCTTCGATTGTGACTGAGAATTGGGGATGAATATGAACCTCTGACCTCTCCTGGTACCCGCCTGAGAGCGAAACCCGTCCTGGGAGTCCCCCTGGTCACTGAGTGGGGACAGGTGGCATTCTGCAACACTGATAATATGTCTCATCCGTTCGCTTTCAAGCACACTTGCACAGAGAAATTTATCCTGATTTCAGTCCCTGGTCAAGTGATCCTTTGGCGAATGATCCCGCTGACATTTTAATGAGCAGGAACAATTAGATATTAACGGCGTTTGACTTTATTTCACATCTGTCTGCGATACGATCATAAGAACATAAGAAAATAGGAGTTGCCTGAGCCAAAGATGACGGAAATCCATCTCGGTTGCCTTCCAACCTTCTTGCAGTCGCTTGGCATGACTTGTACCAAACTTTCTAATGTATCTGTTTACTATGTGTTTCTCTCTGTCCGCGTGTATGTAACTGGGACAACCCGTGGCATGGAGGGCGCTATACAATTTGAAGTTTTTCTTGTTGTTGTTTGCGACTGTGTTCGTGTCTGTGCGCGTTTGAGTGTTCTGTGAATGTGTTTATGTGTGTCTCTGTTTGATTTTGTGCCTGTGCGTTTCATTCCCTCTTTATATAATTGTGTGTGTTTGTGAGTGTTTTTCTTTCTCTGTTTGTAATTCTGTGTTTCTGTGCTGTTGTGTGTGTGAGTCGGTGTTTGTGTGTGTGTTTGTGGGGAAGACTGCATATATATATTTGTTTGACAATATTCTGCACAATGATATGTATCAAAAATGGAAGTGATTTTCTCCCTGTGTCCTGGCTGACAACACCATCAATAAAAATTGGACATATTTCACTGCAATCTGACATCCACAATCACTTGCAGAATTCACTGTCTCGATACTCTACAAAAGTGGTGTCCAAATGGCGGCACGCGGGCCGCATGTTTCCCGGTGGTGAATTGTTTGGCTTGATACCATTTCCAACCGTCTACCTCCCGCTCCCTCCCTGTTGAAATTCCTCTTGTGGCAGCAGCAGGACCCGGCTTTGGAGGCCTCAGTGTGGGGAGTGGAATAATACCGGCCATTGCTGCAGTGGGTCAGGAAGACGAGCATTTCTCTAATCAATCACATGCTTAGCCACCGCCAACTCCTCCAGCTTCAGATAATGATTGCCGCGCGGCTGATAACAGCAATACCAAACTCCAGCATTGCTGGGGTCAACATACTTACAGACTCGAATTGAACTGCCAATCTTTAGAGTAACAATAGAATGCAATATGACACAGTTGCTTTGTTCAAATTACGTGAAATATTTATTGGCTGATAAGGTAACTCAACAAATAACGAAAGATAGAAAGGAAACTGTACAATTCAGCTACTGGTCCAAGTAATTTACAGGATAAAATTCCAATGTTTATTTGCCACATAATTTGCTACAACTCTCGAAGACTATGTCAATGTCCAAAAAATACCAACCTGAAGAGAACACTTGACGTTTTTCCCTTCAAAATTAGCCAAAGACCGATACATGATTGAATTCTTATACTTCTGAAGCCAACTCGATCCTCCCTCAC
>NW_024704975.1:39626-70763 GCF_018977255.1 Callorhinchus milii
GATGGTTGAAGCAGCAAGTGTTGATTCTTTTAAACACACATTAGAGAGATTTATTTCGGAATATAACAATATGAAATATAGTACATAGATTGTTCGGGGCATATGTGCACTTTACCGCCAGAGATTTGGACCAACTGGATGCACCTTTTTTTCTCGTGTAGCATATCTTCTGGTCAAATGCACTTTGTTTTTTCACGTCAAAAGAATATCTGAATGCTTCACATGATGTCGTTTGCATCTGTAAACAAACACGCCTGTGCAGTTGCACAGCAATATCCCAAAAGCAGACAAAATACTGTCATGAAATCATTTTGAAATTCTATGAAATATATTTATCTATGACAAATGATTCACTTTGATCTTGTTAAACTCGAACACAATCTAAGATGCACCTAAGCAACTACTCTTGGGACGCAAACATTTCTTTTTGCAAACCTGTGCCTTATTCTCTCCTGTAATAATTAAAAGGATTGCGAGCCTCCAGGGATGAATGAGCCTTCAATTACAGAATCTGTTTTATTTCAATTTGTGATATATATATATATGGATCTTTGTCAGCTGTTTTAAAATCAACAGCAAATTAAACTTATAGAGTGGCCTACACTCGTGATATAGCATCAGTTATTGCAAGTGGGGTTAAAAGAATATGCATCAATCAAACAAACAGCAAATCAAAATACATTTAGCTTTAATGCTCAGCTCTGTGAGATTGTTGATCAAGAAACAATAGATAGCAGTTACTGAAAAATTTAAACGGTGCTCCGGGTAGATGTGCCAGCCGGACCGGACGGAATGCATCATAGTTTACTGAAGCAGTAAGTGTGGAAATAACGGAGTCTCTGCGCAAATTATCTCAATTTTCTTTGAACAGCGGCGTGCTGCCAGAGGACGGAAGGGACGCAACTGACAGTCCCCAGTACAAAAACTGGTAGAGGGATTAACCCGGTTACTGGAGGCCAGTCATAAGCTCTTCAGTTGTTGGGCAACTTCCAGAGTTGACAATCTTCCAGAGACAAAATACATATTCACTTAGAAATATATGGTTTAATGAACAACAGACAACACGGTCTAACAAAGCGGATATATTATTTATGAAGTAACAAAGAGGGTGGAGGAAGCTTATGCAGATCGTGCAGTTTACATAGAATTTCAAAAGGCTTCTCGTAAAATGCTATATAAGACACTTTCAACAGAACAGAAGACCACGATTTTAAAGGGACGGTGGCAGCATGGAAAGAGAATTGTCTCGGATAACGAAAGCAGAGAGTGGTGGGGAAATGTTGTTTTTCTCTGAAGAGGGAATTCTACAATGCTGTCCCCTCGTGATGTGTATTGTGACCACTGCTGTTTTTGATCCCTATAGATCAAATTTCCATTGTGGTAAGACAACGTTAACGAATAATATATCTGGGGATAATGCACCATAGGGAGTCAGAAGCTTGAAGCAGGGAGTGTTGATTCTTTGAAACACGGATCGCATAGTTTTCTCTTATGAAATATCATTATTTGATTTAGCACACAGAGAGATTGCGGAATAGATTCACCCACTCTCATAGTTTGGTACAATATTGGTTTCACTCTCACTGGGTAAGAACAATTCTTTGTGGAGCATATTGGGCCAGGACAAGACCAACCCTTTCTTTATACCCAACCCACGAGATTGCAAAAAAAAAACGTTTAATAACAGTGACCTCAGCCGCCATTCATGCGCTCTGATCACAACCCACAATCACAGTCATTTAATGCAATATGTAACTGGCCTGACTCAGACACAGACACACCCTGACCACTACATGGGTTAGTTATCTTTCCAGCATTCTGTTGTTGAACACGTCACCTTAAAGCTGGCTCAGCCCCCATGAGATCCTGCTTACCTCCCCCAAGGAATCCAGTCAGCAGTTCGTGCCCGAAGAGAAACATTGGTGTTTCACAATCATTTGTGCAAGTAGCCTATTCCCAGTGGAGACAGTTCTGGGATATAAAGACTGGCAGCTTTGAGTGTCCAGCACTGACAGTCTATCCGCTGGTGATACACAATGTTGAGAGCTTTAGCCTACGTTCCGTGGCAGTTTCTGCCAACGCTTTTTCGGATAATGATAGTTTATTATCCTATTCTTGCAGCTATTGGTATTACAGGTAATTAGCGAGATACACATTTTACTTCTATTGATCTACGACAAATTTGCGCATGGCACACACATCTACTTCTTCTCTTCCAGCTGTGACTCCTGTTCCGCTGATGTCCTTTTTGATGTCTCTATAAAGATAAGATATTGTCGTTTGCAAAACCCTCTCCACTTTCGCTGTGAGACTGATAGTGTGTTCCTTCTTCTTTGAGGGTCTGCTCGCTACGACGCGTGTTGCAATGGTGACCGTAGGCACAGTCCAAGAAGAATATCTTGAGTTCTGATCTGACGGTCGCTCAAAAGGGCGTGAGATGGAATTATTGAGGGTCCAGTGTTTCAGGACTCATTGGCTGTCAGAATGTCTGGAGGTGGGGGAATGCTGAGCAGATGAGCGAATCAGAGGCTGGATATGCTAGGTCTGTCAGTAGGTTGAGAGAGGGAGAGACGCCATGACAAGGAATGGTTTGTACATGTATTGTGAATCTTGAAATCAATGTTTATTGTGGCAATCAGGCAGTGAATCCTGACGGGTTGTGGAGTGATGGAAGTGCGGTGATTGTGGCAGTGTGGACTTGGTTGGAATTGTTTTGAATGAGTTGGATGTTGTGAATGAAGGAACTGTTGAGACCAGGGAGAAAATCTTTGCAGAATCACGAATTTGTCGGTGTCTGACCATAAACAGCACGATTAATTCCTTCACTTTGTGGAGTCCTGTAGCTCAGTGGTTAGAGCACTGGCTTTCCAAGCGAGAGACCTGAGTTCAATTACAGACAGGGCGAAACCTTGGGCAAGTTTCCTTACTCCACACGCCTAATAATAATCCCTCCAAAAAAGCAAAACAATAATAAATTGGTCATTTTCAATCTAACACTCTTTGTGAAACACTGCTGTGCGCAATTGGCTGCCGCGTTCGCCCACAAATATACAGTCAATTCACTTTGCAGTGTGTTCTGTGAAGCGCTTTGGGACGTCCTCCCGACGTAAAAAGCGCTATGTCAAATGCAAGGGTTATTATTATTATTATTATTACTTATTTTGATTTCAGTCTGTACTATGTTGTGCGTGATGCGCATTCTTTGGATAACAAGGCAGAGGAATTTTGAACGTCGTCTTAAAAAAGTGGAGGGAGGTTCAGATTCATTTTCGCATCTGAGGGAACACACATTTATGTTCATTATGATCCACAACTTTCAGATTATATTCAGTGTATTTGCTTGACCAATTCCTATCAGATGGTGACATGATTCTAACCACAGAAGAGTAACGAATATTTGAAGCTCCAATGTTTATTTAGAGGAAACATATCCAGAATATTTTGAGAAGTTTTATTCTATTTTCTGGAAGTGAAAGAGGAGATCTTTCATGTGTAACTCGACAGGCGACAGAGAGTGAATGAGGTTCAGCATCTTACATATGATTCGGTTTTCTTTATTGTGCAGTTCATTGGTTAAATCATATCTGTAGCTCAATTGTTAGCACAGTCGCCTGACAAAAGAGTTAGTAGTGTTTGATCACTTCAATATTCCTTAATAATGACTTCACAATATTCTTGAAAAGACTGAACCCTTCAATCCATGCGTGTTTTTGGGACACTGCTCTGTGAATGAAGTTTGAGCAAAATAACATCAATTTACGCAACTCGCAGTTAAATATGTTTGTTTGCTGCTACTTTGTCTCACAGGGAATCTGTTGGCCATTGTGGTCCTGTCCCGGGGAAAGTGTGGGCTCTCAAAAGGTATCACCCTCTATCTGGTGGCCATGGCAGTGGCCGATCTCCTTTTCGCCTTCAACGATGTGGTTTTGAACGCAATCCATTCTCTTTATTTCGATTACACATTTCTGGACATCACTCCCGTGTGTTCACTCAGATTGGTGCTGAAGTCGGCGGTGACACACATGTCAGTCTGGTTCACAGTGGCTTTCACCTTTGATCGCCTGGTCGCCATCTGTTGTGCGAAACTGCAAACAAGTTATTGCAGCGAGAGAACAGCAGCCGTGGTTGTAGGAGTGATATCTTCTCTGAGCTGTTTCATCAGCATTCCCTGGTACTTTATATTTGAGCCCAGTGAGATACTGAACAATGTGCCTTGGTATTGCCAGTACAAAGAGGTTTACTACACCTCTGCCACATGGATTGTATATCATTGGTTTGACACAATAATAACCCCGTTTGTTCCATTCTTTCTGATTTTGCTGATGAACGTGGTGACAGTCAGACACATTTTAGCCGCCAACAGAATCCGCAGAAATCTCCTGCACCAGAAAAGTAATAGTGGCAACGATGCAGAGATGGAGAATCGAAGAAAATCCATCATCCTACTCTTCGCCATATCCGGCAGCTTCATCGTGTTATGGCTGATGTATGTTTTAGATTTCATATAATCACGAACGTTAGACAAATGTTTCTACCAAAGTTACAGAGACCCAGTGTATGTTGTCCAACATGTGACAGACATGCTTAAGGTTTTGAGTTGCTGCACAAACACCGTCATTTATGCTTTAACACAATCTAAGTTCAGAAAGGATGTCAAATATCTCGTGATCTATCCGTTTAAACACATATTTAAACTATTTAAGTAAAGGTAAATGTGTGCCACTCGTTGTAATATTTGAAACGTTGACAACGAATCATAATTTAATGAGGCAACTGATAGCCTGACTTTGATTTCAAGTGGTGCGCTGCAATAAAATTAATCCTTGTAATCGATGTAGAGCATTACTACGCCATCTGAAAGGGTTTCACGGAATATACTGTCAATTAAGTTGCAGTTAACGGCTGAATGGGGCTCCATGATTTTGGAGGTGTCCTTGTTGCTCTGTGAACGTTCCTCCAGATACTTTGATATTTTCATTATTTTATTCCAGATTCCGTTGAAACTAAGCTCACCCAAAGTCAACAAGCAGCAATTACGTGTTGCTGCTTAACTCGAAAATTATTTTAAACATTGCCTAAAACTTGCCTAATCAAAACCTATTTGAATAATCTACTCAATAATTTTTTTATTCAGGGTTTTGCCCGTGAAGATTTTGATTAGGCAAGTTGAACTAACGGCCAAAGTCATATATTAAGAAGGTTGGAAATGTAAAAGAGAGAGAGGGCAAGAGATGTGGATCAGTGGTGAAAGAGCCATAGATGTGTCGTTTATGCAGGGTTATTGGGTGAGGACGTGATCGAGGTGGCTTCAGAAGCATAAGAATTCAATCATGTATCGGTCTTTGGTTAATTTTGAAGGGAAAAACGTCAAGTGTTCTCTTCAGGTTGGTATTTTTTAGACATTGACAGAGTCTTCGAGAGTTGTAGCAAATTATGTGGCAAATAAACATTGGAATTTTATTCTGTAAAATACTTGGACCAGTAGCTGAATTGTACAGTTTCCGTTCTATCTTTCGTTATTTGTTGAGTTAACTTATCAGCAAATAAACATTTCACGTAGTTTGAACAACGCAACTGTGTCATATTACATTCTATTGTTAATCTAAATATTGGCAGTTCAATTCGAGTCTGTAGGTGTGTTGACCCCAGCAACGCTGGAGTTTGGTATTGCTGTTATCAGCCGCGCGGCAATCACTCTCTGCGGTTGGAAGGGTTGGCGGTGGCTAAGGATGTGATTGATTAGAGAAATGCTCGTCTTCCTGACCCACTGCAGCAATGGCCGGTATTATTCCACTCTCCACACTGAGACCTCCAAACCGCCGGGTCCTGCTGCTGCCACACAAGGAATTTCAACAGGGAGGGAGCGGAAGGTAGACGGTTGGAAATGGTATCTCGCCAAACAATTCACCTCCGGGAAACATGCGGCCCGCGTGCCGCCATTTGGACACCACTTTTGGAGGGTATCGAGACAGTGAATTCTGCAAGTGATTGTGGATGTCAAATTGCAGTGAAATATGTGTCCAATTTTTATTGATGGTGTTGTGAGCCAGAACACAAGGAGAAAATCACTTCCATTTTGGATACGTATCATTGTGCAGAATATTGTGAAACAAATATTTATATACAGACTTCCCCACAAACACACACACAAACACCGACTCACAGCCACAACAGCTCAGAAACACAGAATTACAAACATAGAAAGACAAACACTCACAAACACACCCAAGTATATAAAGAGGGAATGAAACGCACAGGCACATACGCAAACAGACACACATAAACACATTCACAGAACACTCAAACGCGCACAGACACGAACACAGTCGCAAACAACAAGAAAAACTTCAAATTGTATAGCGCCGTCCATGCCACGGGTTGTCCCAGTTACATACACGCGGACAGAGAGAAACACATATTAAACATATACATTAGAAAGTTTGGGACAAGTCATGCCAAGCGACTGCAAGAAGTTTGGAAGGCAAACGAGATGGATTTCCGTCATCTTTGGCTCAGGAAACTCCTAATTTCTTATGATCTTATGATCGTACCGCAGACAGATGTGAAATAAAGTCAAACGCCGTTAATATCTAATGGTTCCTTCTCACTAAACTGTCAGCGGGAACATTCGCCACGGATCAGAGTTGATCCCGCTATCATTTCAAAAGGGACTGAACTCAGGATAAACTTCTCTGTGCAAGTGTGCTTGAAAGAGAACGGATGAGACATATTATCAGTGTTGCAGAATGTCACCTGTCCTCCTATCAATGTCCAGGTGGACTCCCTGTACCAGGATTTCTCTCTCAGGCGGGTACAAGGTGAGGTCAGAGGTTCATATTCATCCCCAATTCTCAGTCATAATCGAAGATTGGATCTTGTTGTGAACTGTCACACAACGGGACAGGTATGAGCCCAAAAGTGTTTCATTTGATCGTCAACGAGAGACATTGGTGCTCAGGCAGCAAGAAGAACGAGTTAGGACGTCTCAAAAAAAATTGACAGCCGTCAATTCAATTTAGTTTTTCACAGTACGGTACAATAACTTTGCAAATTCGTGAAAGAAAATTGTTTTAAATTGATTACAAATTTATATTAGTATAACGCTTATCAATTTGAGAGGTCAAGGCAAATTCTCACCGTATTTATCAAACTGGTGTTCAGAGCTCAATGGGGTGATTTCGGGAAAGATGATCCTTGGTGAGGGCAAAGATATAGGTCTTGGGACAGACTTGGATAAGTTAAACCAGGGTGTTAGACACAACTACTGCGAAATGGAGATACAGAGTTTGTCCAGAATGGCTGAAAGCCCCATGGTGTGTGTAATGCGAGGTATTTCAAGCTGCCTGGCAATGCTGGAGGGCAGAGAGTAGATTCTTGCTTGTGGAGTCCTGAAGCTCAGTGTTTAGAGAACTCGCCTTGCGAGCGAGACACCTGGGTTCTATTCCAGGCAGGGCGAAACCTTGGGCAAGTTTGATTACTCCACACGCCACATAATAATCCCTCCAAAACAAAACAATAATAAATCGGTCATCTTCAAATCACTACTGTTTTTGGGACGCTTCTGTTCGCAATTGGCTTCCGCTATTCGCCCACAAATATACAGTCAAATCACTTTACAGTCTATTCTGTGCAGCGCTTTGAGGTGTCGAGAAGACGTGAAAAGCGATACATCAAATGCAAGTATAATTATTTTTATTATTATTATCTGGATGTGACAGAAGTAGGTTAGTGGCAAAACTTTGATCCTTTGTCCGCTGCGGAATCCAGCGGTCACCGCTTGCGGTTCGAGGGCTCAACTCTGCACCATTTTACGCTAACACTATATCAGTCAGCGATTAGCGAACTTGTGGAACAGGCTCCCGAGGCAGACGGTTGAAGCAGGAAGTGTTGATTCTTTGAAACACAGTTTAAATAGTTTTATTTGAGGAAATAACACTGTGACATATAGCACACAGGAGTTCGGGACATATGTGCGTGCTACTGCATGGCAGGTGGAAGGCAAACTAGTTGGGTCTTGATCTTTTTCCATTCAGCATTTCGGATACTATTCTGTTCATGAAACACATGACTTACCGAGATCTTGATGTTTGAATAGTTGTGCAGCGCAGAGCTGTGGAAGCTCGCAATCGGAGAGTTAGTGCTGTCAAGTCGATGTTTTGCACACAACAAATACATCTTGCAATTATACATCGCCTCTCACATAGGGTGGCACTTCAGAGCGTAGGAGAGTAGTGGAGCAACGCTGTGAGGCGGTGTGAAGGGTCAATGACAGGGGCAAGGTCGACTCGGAAGTTTTTCTGAAGAGACCAGAAGACGGGAAGGATGGGGCAAATGAAGGAGATAGGTGAAGTGTGTTCCAGAATTTCGGGGCGAAATGACTCAAAAAATCGACCACCAGTGGTAGCATGGGGAGCACGAGATCCATGCAGAAGGCAGGAGCATATCGAGGGGTCACATGGTGGTGGGGTTTAGGTAATAAACAGGTAACAAATGCAGCAATGTGCCTGGCAAGAGAGGGTTCTGTACACTAGTTTGAAGTTGTTGAAATCGACCCGATGGTTGACGGAGAGCCAGGAATCCTTGGCTGGAACTAGTGTGACATGTGCTCGGAGAACCGTACCAGTCAGTATACCGGCACGGTATACTGGGATATCTATCCACCTCAGTCTTCACGATGCGAATGGATTCAACATCCAAAGCCTCTTGCTGGAGAGATTTCCACTAAAGTTTGGGTGAAAGTATACTCCTAGATTCACTTTTGAATGGCATGTGTCTAATTTTAACAATATGTCCCCTTGTTCTGGATTTCCCAACCAGAGGTATTCGTGTATCTGTATCTACCCTATTGAATCACAGTACCAATTTAAAAACCCTCAATGAGATCAATCTGCAACCTTCTCAACTCAGGACAATAGAGAACACGTTAATGTCATCTGTCTTCATAACTTACCTATTCTAGCCCAGGTACAGTTTTGTTGGATGTGCCATGTACCCATTCAACTCCCAATCTGTCCTTCCTGTGGTGCGATACCTTAAACTGAACTGATCTCCAGATCGGGTCAGACGGTTCTATAAAGAAGAGGCATCATTTGCTTCCCTTTATTTTCCAGCCTCCTTGACTTAAAGGCAAAAATCTCATCTCTAAATAATAATAAATAATAATAGTAGTAATAATATGCTATAATAATAATAATAATAAACCTTGCATTTGTTATAGCGCCTTTCACCTTTTCTAGCAGTCTGAAGCGCTTCACAGAATATACAATAAGGTGTATTGACGGTATAGTTGTGGTTGAAAATGTCAGCCATTTGCTCACAGCAAGGACCACAAACAGTCGTGTAATGTGTGACTAAATTATTATTTTTTTTGTTTCGTATATTATCATCCCCGGAAAAGCGATCCAAACGATTAACAACCAGGTTCCGACTTACTGCTCATTAAACAGGATCGTGTTGAGTTAGGAAAGTTTCACAACATTTTGCATTTCTCTTATTGATAGTATTTTGTAACTGTGAGCTTGGGTTCAGTGAACTGTGTACGTGGGCACCCAAATCCCTTTTCCTTCCACAGTTCTTCATTTCTAACGATTTAGAAGTATTCTGCTTTGCTATTTTTGGGGCAATCGTGGTGAGCATAGGGCTGGAGAGTTGCAATAATAAGGGGCAAAGTAAATTTTGACTCAGAAAAGTAAGGGTTGTTTGATCCAGCCACAATCTTTCCAGCCTCATTGGATACTGGGTATCTGCCCGTGGAAAGGTGTTTCGCAAATGTTACTCTACTGCACAAAAAGGATCAGATAGATAATCCCGGGAACAACAGGCCATTCAGCCCAAATTCAGTAGCACGGAAAATTCTAGAGAATGCAATCCAATTCAAATCATATTATCACTAAGAATAATATGGTTTGATGTAAGAGATGGTAACACATAATTGATCAAGGCAAAACGTGTCTCACAAATCTGCTGGAGAATTTCGGTGGATGAACATTGTGCAGTTTATGTATTTCGTGTGGGTTTCAAACATGGATTCAGACCGGTCTTCGGAGAAGGAAAGGAGAGAATGCTGGTGAACGGTTGTTTTTCTGACTGGAGCGAAAAGTACAATAGTTTCCCCCAGGGATCAGTATTGGGATCACTGCTGTTTCTCATCTACTAAAATAACCTGGACCTGTTCACAGGCTCTACATTTTCCAAGATTGCAGATCATACTAAGCTCAGAAAAGTTGGAAACTTTATGATTGACAGTGGCAGACACCAGATGGACATAGTCACACTGCTAAAAAGGACAGAGAGGTGGAAAAGGAAGTTTAACTTTTAGAAATGCAAAGTAATGCGTTTTGAGAGGAGGAATGCTGAGGAGAGACTTAGTAAACTGATAGTACAATCTGAAACTGAGAGAAGGAACAGGGAAGCCTGAGGATTCATACGAACACATGTTTGATGGTGGTAGGAAAGGTAGAAAACTGTTTCAATAAAAGCGTACTGGATTCCAAGCTTGATCAACAGGAGCATATTATACAAACGTCAGGAATATATGACGTACTGATATAAATCATTGGTTGAGCCTCAGCTATTGCAGTGTTTTCGGTTCACGGCTCCAAACATCAGGAAGGATGTCAAGGCATTGCACAGGATGCAAATGATATTGACCTGGATGGTACCAGGTAATAGCAACTTCAGTTATCAGGAGAGGCTATGGAAGCATTAATCTCCATGGAGCAAATAAGTTAAAGGTAGAGTTAATGGAAGTATTCCCAGTTTTGAGGGGCTTAAACAGAGTAAATAAGGAGAAAATTTTGCCATTGGCTTCTCGGTCGGTAACGCAAGGGCACAATCTAAAACAGTTGCTGAAAGAAACAGTTGGGAGAAGATGAAATTTCTTTTCAAGCAGCAAGTTGTTTCCATCTGGAATGCATTGCGTGAAATGGTTTTGGAAACCGATTCAATCCAAACTAATTATGTGGGGGTGAAGGTGGGGCGAGTTGGGGGTGGGGGGGCAAGGGAGACTTTCCTGAACTATTGGGAGAGTGCAGTTGAGTAGAGTTGATTTGGTTAGCCGCTTTCAGTTAGCCGGCAAAGACAGTGTGGTCTGAATGGCCTCCTTCTGTTCTGTATAATGCTGTGATCCTATGATTCTCCGAATGACAAAATCCAGTCCCGAGCACCAGCTGAACTGATCCTAACTGAAAAACTGGCCTTTAGATGGGAAGTTTCGTTCATGAAGCTTTCATGTTCATTAATCAATGACTTTTTTAAAAAATTCTACCGTTTCATTCCTTTCTTGTAACATCATTTGCAGCATAAATACAGTGCCGGCTTCTGAACATAAATTTTGTGATTGTCTTTCATAAAGATAATGCTTTGTCAAACTTTTAACAGCTGAAAACAGTGGAAGAAACTATGTTCAACATAAAATCACTCCACTGTATTTAGTCACGATACTATGGCTCAGTTTCATTTGAGATAACAGGCGGAACTCGAAGATGTCTATCTCACAATATTAAGGAGAACATTCAATGTTATATCAACGTGTACAAGCAGAAGGAATTCAATATATTAGCGGAACGGGCCGATCGGTGAAAGCTGAAGTTTAATCAAGCAAAATGTAAGATTACCATTTGGGCAGAAAGGACGAGGGAAGGTTATACATACTGACTGGCAGTATCTTGCGAGTAGCAGAGGAGGAAAGGCACATTAGAGGTGGCTTTATCTCTGTAACTGGAAGTGGCAAGCAGCATATCCTTCAGATTGTTGGATGTCAAAATAGCTGTGGAAATCTGACAGTATTCTTGGTTCTACAGGTAGAGTCATAGAAAACAAAATTCAGCTGTCAATTGCATATTTGTGCATATCATTGGTTACATTGCAACTGCAGCGCTGTGTTCAGATTTCTCGTATTAGGAAAGACTAAAAGGTATTGGAATGGATGCAAAGGAGATGCACAAGAATGATGTCAGTGAAGAGGGCCAGTTAATAAGTATCTGTTTGGGTGTTGCCTTATATTTGGTGGTCATCTGTCTGATCAGTCCAGAGCAGACAAAACAAATGGTGTGATTGAGCTCGGCTGCAGATTCGCCAGTCACAGCTTCAAAGCCTGTCACTGAGAGAACTGGCTGGCAAGCATCCAGATGCCTGTCCTTGTCGCATCACCTAACCTATATATATTATGTGAAACTGGGTACATGATAGGAGAGTAAATATAGTCAGAATGTATATCGCTTCGTCGGATGTGCTGATGAACTGTTAGATACAGAATAGGGCGACTTAAGTGATTTAGGGAACAGAGGAACTGGACTGAGAGAAGGGACTAAGTAAATATGTTCACACTGGAAGAAGGACATTACGAGGCAACGTGATTGCTGTCCTTAAGATTCTAACATGGCCATATAACACAGATCATTACAGGCTGTCTCAACTTGTCCAGAATAGCAAAACCCGAGGACACGGCCTGCAAATGAAGGGGTAAATTCAGTACGATTCTCCGAAAATATTATTTCAGTGAGCGACTGGTGAACACCGGGAACAGACTCCCATGGGAGATGGTTGCAGCAGCAAGTGTTGATTCTTTCAAGCACACACTAGAGAGATTTTATTCGGAATATAACAATATGAAATATAGTACATAGATTGTTCGGGGTATATGTGCACTTGACCGCCAGAGAGTTGGACGAACTGGATGCACCATTTTTTTCGTGCAGCATATCTTCTGGTCAAATGCACTTTGTTTTTTCACGTCAAAAGAATATGTGAATGCTTCACATGATGTCGTTGTGCATCTGTAAACAAACACGTCTGTGCAGTTGCAATGCAATATCCCAAAAGCAGACAAAATACTGTATTGAAATCATTTTGAAATTCTATGGAATATATTTATCTGTGACAAATGATTCACTTTGATCTTGTTAAACTCGAACAGAAACTAAGATGCACCTGAGCAACTACTCTGGGGACCCAAAGCTTTTCTTGTAGCAAACCTGTGCCTTATACTCTCCAGTATTAATTAAAAGGATTGCGAGCCTCCAGGGAGCGAATGAGCATTCAATTACAGAAACTGTCATATGTCAAGTTGTAATATATTTATATACGTTTCTTTGTCAGATGTTTTAAAATCAACAGCAAATGAAACTTAGACAGTGGCCTCCACTCGTGATAGAGTATCAGTTATTGCAAGTGGGGTTAAAAGAATATGCATCAATCGAACAAACAGCAAATCAAATTTCATTCAGCTTTATTGCTCAGCTCTGTGAGAGTGTGGATCAAGAATGAATAGATAGCAGTTACTAAAAAAATAATCGGTGCTCCGGGTGGATGTGCCATCCGGACCGGACGGAAAGCTGAAACAAGTAAGGGTGGAAATAACGAATTCACTGGGCAAAATATTTCAATTTTCTTTGAACACCGGCGTGCTGCCTGAGGACGGAAGTGATGCAACTGACAGTCCCCAGTACAAAAACTGGCAGAAGGATTAACCCGTTTACTGGAGGCCAGTCATAAGATCTTCAGTTCCTGGGCAACTTCCAGAGATGACAATCTTCCAGAGACAAAAACATATTCACTTAGAAATATATGGTTTAATAAAGAACAGCCAACACGGTCTAACAAAGCGGATATATTATTTATGAAGTAACGAAGAGGGTGGAGGAAGCTTATACAGATCGTGCAGTTTACATAGAATTTCAAAAGGCTTATAGTAAAGTGCTATATGAGCCAATTGTAACAGAACAGAAGACCACGATTTTAAAGGGACGGTGGCAGCATGGAAAGAGAATTGTCTCGGATAACGAAAGAAGAGAGTGGTAGTGAACGGTTGTTTTTCTGTGTAGAGGGAATTCTGCAATGCTGTCCCCCAGTGATGTGTATTGGGACCAGTGCTGTTTTTGATCCCTATATATCAAATTTCCATTGTAGTAAGACAACGTTAACGAATAGTATATCTGGAGATAATGCACCATAGGGAGTCAGAAGCTTGAAGCAGGGAGTGTTGATTCTTTGAAACACGGATCACATAGTTTTCTCTTATGAAATAACATTACGTGATTTGGCACAGAGTGAGATTGCGCAATAGATTCACCCACTGTCATAGTTTAGGACAATATTGTTTTCACTCTCACTGTGTAAGAACAATTCTTTTTGATGGATATTGTGCCAGGACAAGACCAAACCTTTCTTTATATCCAACCCACGGACCTGGTAACGAAACCCGTCTTATAACATTGACCTCAGCCACCATTCATGCTCTCTGATCAGAACCCACAACCACAGTCATTTACTCAACATGTAACTGGTCTGACTCAGACACAGGCTCACCCTGACCACTACACGTGTTAGATTTCATTCCAGCTTTCTGTTGTTCAACACGTCACCTTAACGCTGGCTCAGGCCCCATGAGATCATGCCAACCTCCCCCAAGGAATCCAGTCAGCAGTTCGTGGCAGAAGAGGAACATTGGTATTTCACAATCATTTGTGCAAATATCTTATTCCCAGTGGAGACAGTTCTGGGATATAAAGACTGGCAGCTTTGAGTGTCCAGCACTGACAGCCTATCCGCTGGTGATACACAATGTTGAAGGCTATAGCCTTCATTCCGTGGCAGTATCTGCCAACACTTTTTCGGATAATGATAGTTTATTATCCTATTCTTGCAGCTATTGGTATTGCAGGTAATTAGTTAGATACAAATTTTACTTGTATCCCGATGTACCAGAAGTTTGCACATGGCACACACATCTACTTCTACTTCTCCAGCTGTGACTTCTGTTCCGCTGATGTCTTTTTTGATGTCTCTATAAAGATAAGATTTTGTCGTTTGCTGAACCCTCACCACTCTCGCTGTGAGACTGATAGTGTGTCTCTTCTTCTTGGAGGGTCTGCTCGTTACTACGCGTGTTACAATGTTGACCATAGGTACAGTCCTAAAAGAATATCTTTCGGTCTGATCTGACGGTCGCTCAAAAGGGTGTGAGTTGGGGACATTGAGCCTCCAGTGTTTCAGGACACATTGGCTGTAAGAATGTCTGGCGGTGAGGAAGGATTATCAGATGAGTGAGCCAGTTCTGTCAGGATGTTGAGAGACAGAGGTATGCCAGGGCAGGGAATGGTTTGCAAATATTTTGAGTATCTTTATATCAATGTGTTTTCTGGAAAGGAGGCAGGGAATCCTAGCGATGACTTGAGTGATGGAAGTGCGGAGATTGTGTGAGAGTGGTCATGTTTGGAATTGTTTTCAATGAGTTGGATGTTGTGAATGGAGGGGGTTGGGGTGACCAGTGAGAAAAGTATTGGAGAATCACGAAATTTTCGATGTCTGACTATAAATAGCGCGATTGAGTCCTCTATTTCTTTTGACGTTTCTGCGAGTTATGCTGTGTGTGAGGCGAATTCTTTTCACATTTATACAGTGGAGTTTTTAACGCCATCTTCAATTAGTGGAAGTGAATATTCGGATTTATGTTCTCATTTACAGGAACACATGTTGATACTAAATTGGGTCCACATCTTTAAGATTATATTCAATGCATATACTTGACAATGTCCTGCCAGATGTTAACATGATTGCAACCAGAGAAACGTAATAAATATTTGAGGATACACACTTTGTTCGGTGTATACATGGCCAGGAAATGTGGACATAGTTCATTCTATTTTCTGGTAGTGTCACAGGAGATCTTTCATGTCCAACAGAACAGGCGACAGAGAGGGAATTCGGCAGAACTTCTTACATGTTACCGGTTATTTTCGTCTGTAGTTCATTGGTTAAATAATATCTGCAACTCAGTGGTTACCGAAGTCGCCTGTCAAGAGAGATTCCTGTGTTTGATCGTTTAAATATTCCCTATTAATGCTTTGAAATATTTTTTTCAATGGGCCCATCAATCCTTGAGTTTTGATGGGAAACTGCTGCGTGAATGAACTTTGAGCTAAATACCATCAATTTCAGCAGCGCACAGGTAAATATGTTTCTTTGCTGTTCCACTTTCTCACAGCGAACCTGTTGGCCATTGTGGTCCTGTCCCGGGGAAAGTGTGGTCTCTCAAAATGTATCACCGTCTACATGGTGGCCATGGCAGTGGCCGATCTCCTGTTCGCCATCAACGATGTGGTTTTGAACCATATACATTCTCTTTATTTCAATCATACATTTCTGGACATCACTCCCGTGTGTTCACTCAGATTGGTGCTGAAGTCGGCTGTGACACACATGTCAGTCTGGTTCACAGTGGCTTTCACCTTTGATCGCCTGGTCGCCATCTGTTTGGTGAAACTGAAAACACGTTATTGCACCGAGAGAATAGCAGCCGTGGTTGTAGGAGTGATTTCTTTTCTGAGTTGTTTCGTCAGCATTCCCTGGTACTTTATGCATGAGCCCGGAGAGATACTGAACAACGTGCCTTGGTATTGCTTGGTCAAAGAGGTTTACTTCACCTCTCCCACATGGATTGTATTTCACTGGTTTGTCACAATAATAACCCCGTTTGTTCCATTCTTTCTGATTTTGCTGATGAACGTGGTGACAGTCAGACACATTTTAGCGGCCAACAGAATCCGCAGTAACCTCCTACAACAGAAAAGTAATAGTGGCAATGATGCAGAGATAGAGAACCGAAGAAGATCCATCATCTTACTCTTCGCCATATCAGGCAGCTTCATCCTGTTGTGGCTCCTGTATGTTTTACATTTCATATTAGTACGAACGTTAAGCAGTTATTATTATCAAAGTTACAGAGACCCAGAGTTTGTTGTCGAACAAGTGACAGACATTCTTAAAGTTTTGAGTTGCTGCACAAACACCGTCATTTACGCTTTAACACAATCTAAGTTCAGAGAGGATGTCAAGTATCTAGCGATCTATCCATTTAAACAGATATTTAAACTACTTAAATAAAGGGAAATATGTGTAACTCGCTGTAAATTTTGAAACGTTGACAACGAATCATAATTTAATGAGGCAACTGATAGCCTGGATTTTATTTCAAGCGGTGCGCTGCAATAAAAATAATTCTTGTGATCGAAATAGAGCACTACTACGCCATCTCAAAGGGTTTCGCGGAATATACTGTCAAGTAGGTTCCAGTTAACAGATGAATGGGGCTCCATGATTTTGTAAGCATCCTTGTTGCTCTGTGAACGTTCCTCCAGATTCTTTGATATTATTAATATTATTATTTTATTCCAGATTGCTTTGAAACTACTCTCACCCAAAGTCAACAAGCAGCAATTACGTGTTGCAGCTTAACCAGAAAAATGTTTTAAACATAAACTATTCACGTGCTCAAACGTCAATAAAAAATAAATGAGGAGATTATTCAAATTGGTGTTGATGATGCAAGTTGAATAAACGACCAAAGTTATATGCTAAGAATATTAGAAATGTAACAGAGTGATAGAGAGAGCGAGTGATGTGGATCAATGGGGAGGGAGCCATAGATGTGTAGTTCATGTGTGGTTATTGGGTGAGGAGGGGATCGAGGTGGCTTCTAAAATATCAGAATTCAATCATGTATCGGTCTTCGGTTAATTTTCAAGGGAAGAAATTCAAGTGTTCTCTTCAGGTTGGTATTTTTATTCATTGACAGACTCTTCGAGAATTATTGCAAATTGTGTGGCAAATAAACACGGGAATTTTATCCGGTAAAATACTTGTACCAGTAGCTGAATTGTACACAGTTTCCGTTCTGTCTTTCGTTATTTGCTGAGTTACCTTATCAGCCAATAAACAAATTACATAATTTGAACAACGCAACTGTGTGATATTGCATTCGTTTGTTACTCTAAAGTTTGGCAGTTTAATTCGAGTCTGTAAGTGTGTTGATCCCAGCAATATGGGAGTTTGGAGTGTGGTATTGCTGTTATCAGCCGCGCAATCACTATCTGCATATGGAGGAGTTGGCGGTGGCTAAGGATGTGATTGATTAGAGAAATGCTCGCCTTCCTGACCCACTGCAGCAATGGCCGATATTATTCCACTCTCCACACTGAGGCCTCCCAACCGCCGTCTCCTGCTGCTGCCACACGAGGAAGTTCAATAGAAAGTGAGGGGAAGGTAGAAGGTTGGAAATGGTGTCCAGCCAAAAACATTCACCAATGGGACACATGCGCCCGTGTGCCGCCAGTTGGACACCGCTGTTGTAAAGTACCGAGACAGTGTATTATGCAGATGTTTGTGGGTGTCAAATTGCAGTGAAATTTGTGTCCAATTTTGTTTGATGCCGTTGTCAACCAGGACATCAGGAGAAACTCACTTCTATTTTTGATACATATAATTGTGCAGAATATTGTCAAACAAATATGTGTATACAGATTTACCCACAAAAAGAAAAACGGCGACACACAGACAAACACACAGCAACACACAAACACAGAAATACAAACACAGACAGATAAACACTCACAAACACATTAACAGATAAGTAAAGAGGGAATGAATTACTCAGGCACATACGCAAGCAGAGATACACACGTGTATACTCATAGAAGGCAAACACAGCCGCAAACAACAACATGGAAAACTTCAACTTGTAGAGTGCTCTCCAAGCCGCATAATAGATTGTTGCATAAGATGAGTGCTCATGGAATTAAAGGTAATATGGGAGAGTGGTCCACAGGAAGAAAACAACAAGTAGAGATACATTGCTACTTCTCAGATTGGCCGGATTTGACTAGTGTATTGCCACAAGGATCACTGCTTGGGACTCCATTATCTACAGTGCATATGAATGATTTTGATGAGCAAATAGAACGTATCATATCTAAATTCGCGGATGATACGAATATAAGTGGCAGAGCAAGCTATGAGGATGACACACGAAGAATGCAAAAGGAAATAGGCAGGCTAGGTAAGTGGGCAAGAAGTTGGCACACGGAGTATATGCGGAGAGACTTGGAAGTGTTAACGTTCAGAGGGATTTTCGTGTCCTTATACAACAATCACAGAAAGTTAGTATGCAGGTACAGAAAGCAATTAGAAAGGCTGATAGCATGTCAGCTTTTATGAAAAATTGGCTAGAGGACAAGAGTAGGGATTACTTGCTACAATTGTATAGGGTCCATGTGAGACGGCACCCAAGATATTGCATGCAGTTTTGGACTTCTTATCTAAGAAAGGAATACACCCGCCTTAGAGTGGGTCCAACATAGGTTGTTTCCTCGGTGAGGGAGTTGTCCAACGAGGACATGTTGACTCGGCCTATATTCTCTGGAACACAGAAGAATTAGAGGTGATCTTATGGAAACCAATAAGATTTTTGAAGATCTTGACAGTACAGATATATTATGCGACTGTTTTCCTCGTTGGAGAACCTAAAGCTGGAGTGGAATAGTATCCGAATTAAACATCATCCAGTTAGATTTGTGGAATTCACTAAACAAGAAAGCTGCAGATGCTCAGTCATTGAACATATTGAGCACTTCCATCGACAGATTTTTACAAGCTATAGGGATTAAGGGATGTGGGAAAAGGGCAAGTAAACAGAACTAGGTTAGAAAATCAGCCATTATCTTGTCAAATGGCGGGTCAGGCTCGATCGGCCGAATCGCCAACTCATGAGACTATTTCTTTTGTTCATAATTACTTGTGTTCTAACGAGCAATGGGAAGCCTACAAGGAGTAGATAGTTCTCGGAAAGAAAAAACGCTTCCCCACAAAGGTGAATGGTAGGGCATCCAAACCTCCCCAGATGAATAAGGAATTCGGGATTAAAATAAAGTAGAAAAAGGAGGCTTATGATTAATATCACGTCTTTAATCCAGAAGATAATCAAAGCGTATCAAGAAAATATAGATGAGAACAGAAAAAGAATGCAAGATGGGCAAATAGATTATATGAGAAAAGATTAGTGTGTAGCCGAAAGTTATTTTATAAGCATATAAAGAATAAAAGGTTACTAAAAATTAGGGTGGGTCCAATTAAGTATCAAATATGAAATCTTCTTGTAGAGGCAGAGGGCATTGCTGACGTATCGAATGTGTACTTTGCATCTGTCATTCCAAAATTTAGGATGCAGCCAATGCCACATTATCGGCGGAGGGCATAAAGAAATTGGATCAGTTAAGAATAAACCGATATGAGTTACTGAAACGTCTGACAATGCTCAAATTAGATAAAGAAGATAACACGAACGGTCTGGATTGGATGGAACTTCGGTTTCTGAGGGAAGCAACGATGAAAATAAGGAAGGCTCTGACAACAATCTTTCATTCCTCCTTGGACACTTGGGTGTTGCTGGAAGACTGGAGGAATGCAAATGTTACTTCCCTGTACAGAAAAGTGCACAAGGATAAACCCAGGAACTACACGCCAGTTCATTGAACATTAGTAGTGGCGAAATTTCTGGAGACTATAATCACGATGAGACACATCTTCACTGAGAAAAATATGGGTTAATAAATGACAACCATCTCGGATTTGTTAAAGGCAAATCATGTCTCGAAAAACATGACAGAGATTTGTGATGAAGTATCGCAGATAGTTGATGAAGGCCGTGCAATTGTTGTCGTTTGTATGCATTTTCAAAGAGCGTTTGATAAGGCGCCACATAAGAGACATGTAAGCGAATTAGATGACCACGATAATAAAGGGTCAGGGGCATAATTTTGAAAACTTCTATTAAGTCTCATTTTAACCATATCTGCGCCAGGGAGAATAAAACTGGCATCTCCAGTCTCTTCTCATTGTATTCTGTTGTTCTATGATTTGAGTATTTGAAACTATATGGACGGCTGAGTGGAATATAGATACATTTTACCTCATTGGACCGAAAAGTGCCAAGCAATCTTCAGAAGTCCACATAGACAAGTAAATGGGACCTCATCTCAACTTCTCATTTGAAAAGAAGGGAATGTGTCACGGGAACTTTAAACAGTAATGCAACACACGTTTGCAATTCTGTAGCATCCTCACTTTGCGTAACGTCGCAATGCGCTTCACAGCAAGAGACGAACGTTGAAGCAAAGAGCAGGTATGGGGCGCCATGTTGGCAGGCTTTGAGAAGATTCCAGAGTTGGGGTGAGAAGGATCGTAGATTCAATCTGTTTGGGATAGGGGAGGAAACGGATTCGAGCAGGAAGAGCAGTGGAAGGCTCATGAACAACAGTGCGCGAAAGGTCACTGGCGGCAGAAGCTTGGATAATAGCTGGAGAACCGAGGGTCAGAGAAGGAGAACAAGTTCGCAATTGAGATACGGGTGTGACATATGCAAAGATGAGGTTCTGGTGGGCGCGAGTTGAAAGGTAGAGGCGTAGAAGCCAATGTTACAGATTCGATGTGATTCGAAAAACGACGTATGCGGGTTAAAGGATATTTGTGGAGTCCAACAAGATATTCAGATTCTAAACCAACTGCACAATTCATGCTGGTCCATTCTGTCAGCGCCTGGAAGTAGAGATCCTAAGTCGCTGACCTGAAGCCCTCACAGCCAAACGGGTGGATCATCAATGGAACAAATCGCAAAATACTGCAGAAGCTGGAAATCTAAAAACAAAAACAGCAGTAATTGTGATCACCCTGCAGTACAGCCCTGCGGAGAATTGAAAGCGAGTCAACGTTTCGGGTCCAGGACCGTTCGACATAACATCAATGAGAGAAACCAAGAGAGGACAGGACCCGGAAACGACAACAACAACAAAATTTATAGAGCTCCTTTCACGTCGGGAGGACGTCCCAAGGCGCTGGACAGTTGGGTCAGGACCCCAGCAGGGGGGAAATGGTCAGGGTGAGGGGAGGGAAGGGATGGGGCGAGGCGGGGGTAGAGACTCGAGAGAGGTGCTGAAGGCACGGTCAAAGAGAAAGGTCTTGAGACCGGCCTTGAAGAAGCAAAGGGAGGAGGCAAGGCGAAGGAACTGGGGGATAGAATTCCAGAGCCTGGGGGCTGAGAGGCTGAAGTTCCGGCCACCGTTGGTAGGGCGGTTGGGGCGGGGTATGCGGAGCAGACTGGAGCCAGAGGAACGGAGGTTACGGGCATGTAAGTCAGGGGATAGTGGGTCAGATAGGTAGGAGGGAGCAAGGCAGTGAATGGGCTTGTAGACGATGTTGAGGATCCTGAATTCGAAGGCGAGGATGAGGATCTTGAATTCGAGATAACAGGACAATCGGCAGGCAAGAATACTAAATTATGTATTTTATTTGGAGATATATATTTCAAATGAATGGCCAATTATGTTTTGGGGGCAATCGGTCCATGAGAACAGAGAGGCTTAGAACATCTGAGTCACACATGGGAACAGTATCATTGTTTATGTTGACCAGGACAGTGTTATCAATCAGGGAGAGGGACTGCGCGGAAAAGAAAGAGCAAAGCTAGGAAGCGAAGAATTATTTACTTGGATAGGAAAAGCAGGTTGCGAAAAGGACCGTCACTTAAGAGCATGTAGATGGGCCAAGATATGTAGCTGATCCTCAGGAGATTGGGACCTCCGTATTTTTGAAGGAGTTCGGGAATTGCACAAATCTGTTAATAGGAATGAAGGATTGTCGGAGATAATATTGCAGGGTTAACTAGGTGTAGGTTGTAGGGCTTGGCGAGTCAATGCAGATTGGATGATCTCTGTCTTGGAGCCGAAGAAGATCGCCATTTCCTAACATTTGGAATTGGCAGAGAGAATGAGTGGGGCACAGGAAGGTTGGTGAAGGAGTTAGGTGCTAATGGAGAAGAGAATCCTGGGGCTGTCGTTTCCTCAAGAATGATCCTGCAGACGAAGTAACATTTCGCTGAGGTCAGGACATTATCTGAGTTTATTGTGGCCAAACAGGGATTAGTTTTGGAACTTGAGGATGGATTTAAGCCACGAATTATGATTGAATCAAGCGTGATACTTGAGGTAGTGGAAGTGACCTACAAGAGTCAGCTACAGCAGTATGGGGAAAGAAGAGATAATTTCGGTTGTGATGATTGTTCATCACGGAGCCAGATACATACCCAATGGGCTGAAAGGCCTTCTTACATGACATAAATTTCTGTGCTTCCCCAGCTGAAATATTTGAAAATATATGTGAGGCTTAATGATGTTTAGTGTCTGTATTGGACAATAAAGTATCAAGGGTTTTTAATGTCCAGTTAAACAGTAAATCTGAAAAGTTACATTCGACCTAGACTGAATATATCTGCTGGAGGACGGCAAATAATTCAGGGCCGTCTTCCATCATCACTGCAATTGACCGTCTCTCAAGATTCAGAGTTGAATGTCTGGACTTAGGCTTAAACCCATATTTTCAAACTAATAGGCGAGTGAGCGACCAATTGAACAGTTACCTGAAATACTGAACCAGAGAAATCCACAGCACGGGTGAAGGCCTATCATTGCTTCAAGAGGATGGATTACACTGTGAGAATGATTTGAAAATTTGGATCATATTGTAAGATAAATACAAAGCCAGATGCATTGGTAGTTTATGATGTTCTTCAATATAAATGTGCACTCCTGTAGCTCAATGGTTCAAGCGCTTGCCTTGCAAGCAAGACGGCCTGGGTTCGATTACTGGCAAGGCGAAATGCACGGCAAGTTTGCTTTCTCAAATCGCCTTTGTTTACATAAGATTACGTACGACCGTATTTGGTAGTCGATTGTCATTAATCTCTTCAAAATAATAATAATAATGTTGTCACGAAATCCATGGCTGTTTGTGGGACTCTGTCGTTTACAATCAGCTGCCACAATATATATATATACAGTCAACTCACTGTACAATGTATTTTGTGAAGCGCGTTGAGACGCCTTGCAGTCATGAAAGGCAGTCTAACAAAGGCAAGGTTTATTATAATTAAAGTAAAATGGTGAAATGATTCTTTCGGTTAAATTTTGGCCTCCATCTGACCTTTTTTTTCCATGTTCACGGTGTCAAGAACACCACCGATTTCATGTGGTTACATATAAATTGATGAAATAAATTAGCGCAAATGCATTCAGGTACCACATAAAGCTGATGCTCAAACAATCCAAATTATATCCACGAATTAAAATGTATAACTCAATGGACAACAAGATTGTGACATAGCCACAATGACTTTCACTCAGGACGACGTCTCTCAGCGGTTGACAGAGATGGCTGGAAACCGAAGCTGTGATGGGCAAAGCATTTTTTTGTTTTGATACAAAAACAAGAATATTCGTATCAAGGTCATCTAATACATTGCATTAAATAGAGGTTCATGGGGTTAACAATCTGTTGAATAAAAACGGCAATGACGTGGCGATATTCTGAATTTCCCATTTGAGATTGTTGTTTTTCCCACAACAGCAATCTCGATTTTACATGTGTGCCAATTACCAAAAAACTTGTTTTTAATCAGCTGCAAATAACAACCTGACAATCCCAACGGAGTATCTCCTCCAGCTTATAAAATGTAGGCTCATATGAATGCATCACTCAATATCATAGATGTGCTTTCTTCAGGACACAGAGAGTGGGCTCTTCAGCATTACAAGTAATTTTAAGATTGAATCCATTTACTACCCAACTCTTGCAGCGCTTGGTGTTCCCGGTAAGTTGCTCAAACCGCACTATCTGTGCCACTCAGCATTTACTCTGTGCTCTCACTGCAAACTCCTATCATGTTACCTCATTACTTACTTATCTCGCTCCATTTACTAATGAGAATTATTGCAAAGCGTGAGACCTCTCAAAGCCCTTTACATAATTTTACTGTGAAATATAATGACTGTGTATTTGTAGGCGATCGCAGCAGCCTGTCATTTTCACCGAGCCTTATGGACATGTTCCTAACCCTAAGGGCAATATCTATTGGGTAAACATCAAAAGCAGATGAGCTCAGATGGTTGCACTCCTGCCGAGTCAGTTTGCCTCAAACTAGTCAAGGGTTGTGGGCCCAAATTGTGCCACTTTGTTCTCGCCTCAACCAAACCGTGTTCTTATCCCAGTTTCATCGTAGAGTCCAAGGACAACCCCAGGTTCCTCGACTCCACCACAAATCAACTCCTACACCCAATTGCCATGTACCGCACATTATCTGCTCCATTTCAAAATGTGATAAGGTGATAGAATTTCTCGATGCTCTCTGCTGTCTCCACCTTTGTTACTGCCCAACACCACCACCCCCCCACCCACCCCAATCCACTAATTTCCCACTCCTCCTCCGACCTACACACATCCTCCCTCCACACATTTCGAAAAGAGAAGGAATTTTCTCCGATCTCGTTGGACATATTAAGAAAAATTAAGAAAAATAGTCTCTTTGTTTTCTGTCACTCTGCGATTGCCATTTTGGGGACATTGCTCAATGCAAATGCCTTTTCTGTCGACGGCTACATAGACATTCACTGCACATTACAGATTATACTTCTGAAATTTTGGTATATACGCCGATTATTTGTATTAGGAATCCAGTAGCTCAGCGGATAGAGCACTTGCCTCGCAAGTTAGAGACCTCGGTTTCATTCCCGGCAGCGCGGAACCTTCTGAAAATTTCCTTACTCCGTACGCCTGACAATAATAATATAAAGAAAAAAATTGTAATTTTGTTACTCAATTCACGTTTCTGGGAACACTGCTGTGCGCAGTTGATTGATTCTTTTGGCGTTTTGCCAACAAACATAGAGTCAATTTATCCTGCAGTATATTATGTGAAGCGCATTGGGTCGCCTAGACGACATAACAAGCACTATATTAAATGCTAGGATTAAAATTCTTATTCCTATTATTACGTGTCAAAGGTTGTAGTCGAAGATCAGAAGCACAAGTTGTAATATTTGCTGAAGAATTATATTCACTTCAATTTTGAATTTATGTTGAAATAACACACAAATGAAACCACATGAATGTTCCGACTTTTATTGTCCTATTATTTAGGTTATGACTATTTTATAAGTAATACACAATTCTCTTCTCATGTCTTTGTTGGTGAACTGAGCATAATGTCTAACTGGTAATTAGACTTAAAATGCTTTGTACATTATTTGCAGAAAGAAATGTTTTTCACTATTGCATATCATTCTCTGATTCGAACGCTTCTAATAATTATCGTCAAAGTGTAGAATTTTTTACACAGTATATGGAGACTATGTATTCCTGCAGTTCAGTGTTTGGTGAATTCGAGAGGACCTGGGATTGATTCCCGGGCAGGACAAGGCAAAACCTTGGGCACGTTTCGTTACTGCACGAGTCTCTATTCGAGAAGCGTTGAGTTGCCCCTCGTTTTTCCGGGTAATAATTCCTAACCCCTAGAAAAACAGGTAGTTTAATCAAATAAAGATGAATCTGATCAGTCTTGCTTCTTATTTCTTTCTCAGTTAATTTGATGGCGATTGTGATCTTGTGCCGGGGACAGTGCGGTCTCTCCACATGCATCACCCGCTACCTGGTGGCCATGTCAACGGCGGACACTCTGGTCATTATCTTTGACGTTATTTGGAGCAGATGTCTTGTATACTTTGCTTTTCGTTTCATGCGTCTGACTCCTGTGTGTAACCTTCACGCCATCCTGCTTTATGCCTCCACAGACAGCTCAGTGTGGCTCACACTGGCTTTCACCTTTGATCGTTGTGTCGCTATTTGCTGCCAGAAGCTGAAAACAAAATATTGCACTGGCAGCACAGCGACTGTGGTTGTAGTGACAGTGTTCGTGCTGAGCTGTGTAAAGAACACCCCATGGTATATAAAGTATGAACCTCTCATTATATCAGATAATATGTGGCTGCAGTGCCTCCCAGGTCACAGGTTTCTCTCACCCACATGGTCAACATTTGAGTTGATTCACTACACTTTAAACCCGTTGCTACCATTCGCGTTGATTCTGTTGTTGAATTCTCTAACAGTGAGACATATTTTAGTATCTAATAGAGTTCGTAAGTTACTCCGAGGCCACACCAATGGGAAGAATCACAGTGACACAGAGATCAGGAATAGGCGAAAATCCATGGTTTTACTGTTCACGATTTCAGGCAGTTTTATACTGTTGTGGGCCACGTATTTTATAATATCTCTAATGTATCGGTTAATAACAATGAAGATTGTGAACCCTACCACCCACTTGTTCAGCTTTCTAGAAGTAGGGAACATGCTTCGCCTGCTCAGTTGCTGCACAAACACGTTTATTTACGCGGTGACTCAGACTAGATTCAGACAGGAGATAACGAGAGCTATCAAATGCTCATTTGCTGCTCTTCTTAAATTCTTTGCATTTTAAAACCACAGTCGAAATCTCCCCAACAATAGAAGTGAGTGCATCTGTTCTTCCAATGTCCGGTCACCATGATTCCGTTTTGGGAGACAGTTTGTGAGAGAGGGGGAGTGGGGAGAAAGAAAGTGACAGAAAGAGTACCTGTTTGGTCAGAGTGAACCGTGTGGAGAAAGTGTATTTGCAGAGAAACAGAGAAATGGCACATAGCAAAGAATTGTCTGTGTTAGGGAGGAAGAAATTGCAACAACGAGAGAGACTGTGTTTGAAATTGTGTGTGTTTTTACATTGATGCGATTAGGTTGTATAAAATAATACGAGGAAATATTCTGAGCATTGGAAGTGAGTGCAGATATTATCCCAATTCATAGTCACCTTGAGCTCTGTCAGATAAAATTGAACAGCTTGAATTTATGTGATAATAATTACGTAAACTAGAATTGTTCACTCCGAAGACTAATGAAACATTAACTTGATCATTTTATTGCATTGCTGTGTCATGTGCCCCAAATAGAAAATTACTGAACACTTGTAATCCTGTGTTTTTAAATGAAATTTCGCAGCTGTCATTACTTTTGTGTCTTTTGTAAGAGTGCAAAATAATGTATTATAGTTTCTAATGTCCTTGCTTTTCTTCTCGTTTACCTGGTTAACTGTTTGAAACGACAAGTGTATGTTTTCGTTTTGTATAATATCCTGGCGAATCATGCGGAAATCGTTGCAGTGTGAGAGAGATGATCAGTGTTAGGTGAAGAGTGAGGTGGAGAAGCTGTTTAATTATAAGGACTTCCATTGTTTCCCTAATGTCAATCTAATAGAGAAGGAAGATGGAATGTTTTCGTAAGATGTGGGATGAGGAAGGGCGTGGCGCTGATAGGGAGTAACAATTAGGGAAACGGAGATTGTGAGATGAAGCAGATTCAGGTCGCAAAAACATGTTTGTTCACATGTATGAATATCGGGCACTTTTCAGCATGCAGTTGGATCAGACCGGGCAATGCAGAAGATAAAAATAATAATAATAATAATAATAATAATCCTTGCATTTGTTATAGCGCTTTTCACGTCGGGAGGACGTCCCAAAGCGCTTCAAAGAACACACTGCAAAGTGAATTGACTGTATATTTGTGGGCGAACGCGGCAGCCAATTGCGCACAGCAAAGTCCCACAAATAGTAGTAGATTGAAAAAGATAATGAAGATGACGGGAAGAAAATGATAGCAAGAGTATAATCTATATTTGTCAAATTAACTATATTGTTCTATATCATGCACATTGTTATATAAACGGTGTACAATTAATTTCCATCGGTCTGTTTGAGCTTCATTGTCTCGACGTTTCGAATCACTCAAACACACAAGCATTTCTGAGCCAACTATTTGATTTTAATTCAATAAACTGTTGACATATTGCAGTAACAATCAGTCAATACACGTGCACCATGTACACACAACGCTCATTTCTGAGCTCCCACAATTGCCCAACCATTTGAACACTCACCAGGGCTGCACTATTGACACATAAACACCTATCATGTCTGGAGCATCACTGGTTACAATCAGCGGATTTGCACGCTCAGCCCTAGGATTTCCTTCGGTATTGCCATCCAAGACATAAAGATAGAAGATCCGTCTCTAATATGTTGGTGTCTGAGCCATGAATTGTTTTACACAGTCATTTCAAATGTTTAATAGAGATCCGATTTGGAGATGATTTCCAACTTGTTCGCTCACCCGGTCCTCCGCTTGCTTTCCCCAAACCCGTCCCCCCACACAAACAGTCTCCGCGCCCCCACCCAACCAATTCCAACCGACCTTTGTTTTCACCTCGACGAATTATTCGACTTGGTCATAATTCTCCTCGTTATTATTCTCCCAGTTGTTCAGCCACGACACACAGATATTCTGGAACATTCTCGCTCAAGCCCATCGCCTTCCACCATCCTTCCGTTTCCTCACGTCACAGCTGATGACCATCACCTTTGATAATGCTGACAGTTACCTTCCAAACTCTCTCCAGCTCAGCATCAGGCCCCGTCACTCCTAAGCGCTCTGGGCCTATCCTGCGTGACTGGCGATAAAACAAGGCAAGTTTTATTTTATTATTGCTCCCGGATCCCCTTCCACGTTGCTCGGCCTGGTTGATAGGGATTGGATAGGTCAGTAACAGATAACCTATTTCTATTCGGATAATCCATAACAAGCGGCTTTATATTAAGATTATATCTAAGCCATGTCGGAATCAAATAAGGAGCTGTTTTTTCCCTCAAAGGGAGAAAATCTATCCCCGAAAGACTGTGGCTTGTTTGGATTTCCGATCCCTGGGATCGAAATATGACCCAACTATCAAAATTGGTGGAACAGAGTTTATAAATAAACAATAGTTAAAACACAATCACTTACAAAATTAAAGGCATACTATTATTTCAGAAGATCCTGTACCACTTGCGGGCATATTGAATCTACCACTGCTTATGGAACATTGCTTTGCGCAATTGGCTGTTGCTTTTGCCCGCAAATATACAGTCAATTCACTTTACAGTTTGTTCTGTGAAGCACTTTGCGACGTCCTACCGACGTGAAAAGTGGTGTATCTAACACAAGTATTATCATCATTATTTTTATAGATAGTTGCAGCAACTTAATTTCCCGTTCCACTCTAACGCCATTGGTGAATGCTCAGCACACTAGAAAACTTCTATATTATACCAAAATTTATATCAACAACAACAACAAGATTCCATTTATAGAGCGCCTTTCACGTCGGGAAAGGCGCTGTACAGTTGAGTCAGGAGCCGAGCAGGGGGGAAATGGTCACGATGAGGTTAGTGAAGGGAGGGAGCGAGGAGGGGTAGGAAGTCGAGAGGGGAGCTGAAGGCTCGGTCAAAGAGAAAGGTCTTCAGATCGGCCTTGAAAGAGGAAAGGGAGGAAGCGGCGAAGGCAATGGGGGAAAGATTTCCAGAAACTAGTGGCTGAGAGGCTGAAGGCCCGACCACCGATGGTAGGGCGGTTGGGGCGTGGAATGTGGAGCAGACCGGAGCCAGAGGAACAGAGGTTACGTGCAGGTAGGTAGGGGGATAGTAGGTCAGAGATGTAGGAGGGAGCGAGGCCGTGAATGGCCTTGTAGGTGAGGATGAGGATCTTGAATTCGATCCTCTGAGGGACGGGGAGCCAGTGGAGGCGAGCGAGGGAGGAAGTGATGTGGTCCCGAAGCCTGGTGCGGGACAGTACACGAGCTGCAGAGTTCTGAATGACCTGCAGTGTGGAGGGAGGGCCGGGAAGGCCGGCGAGGAGAGAGTTCCCATAGTCCAGCCTTGAGGTAACAAAGGCGTGGACCAGAGTTTCAGCAGCGTGATGGGAGAGGAAGTGCAGTAGTCTGGCGATGTTTCGGAGGTAATGGAAGACGATGCCAGTTGTTGCGCGGAAATGAGAGAGAAAGGACAGCTCAGGGTCGAACAGAACCCCGAGGTTCCTGATGGCTTTGAGCGGTAGAGAGTGCAGCCTTGGATGCCGATGCCGTCAGCGCCTGAGGTGCGGATGCGCTGAATTGAGACAATCAGGAGGGCCTCCGTTTTGCGCACGTTGAGCTGAAGACAGTTATCTCTCGTCCAGAACTCGATGTCGGACAGACAGCTGTCAGGACATCGGTGGTCGTGGAGTTGAGGGTAGAGGAGGAAATGTAGAGTTGGTTGTCATCCGCATACATGTGGAAGTTAACCCCATGTCTGCGGATGATGTTACCAAGGGGGAGCATATAGAGGGTGAAGAGGAGGGGACCGAAGAGAGAGCCTTGAGGGACACCGCACGAGACAGTGCGGGGGCAGGAGGAAAAACCATTTGTGTAGACAAAGTGAAGAGGGTGGGAGAGGTACGACCTAAACCACTCAAGGACAGGGCCTTGACGGTTTAGATGGCAGTACAAGCGGTGGAGGAGGATAGCGTTGTCGACCGCATCGAATGCTGCCGATAGGTCGAGGAGGAAGAGGAGGCAGAGTGAGCCCTGGTCACAGA